>NC_136942.1:11553412-11580912 GCF_949987615.1 Pollachius pollachius
CCGTGTCCTGGAGGTGGGCAAGGGTTTGTTGTTTCTTGAGGGTGAATCCGGGTGGAGGGGCACAGGGGGGTGGGGGGGAGGTTGTTTTGTTTTCATTTGACTGGGACATCCCCCCCCCCCAACCAGACAGGGAGGGACACTTCAGAGGATCAGAGGCAGACAGACAGACAGGCAGAGAGACAGGCAGACAGACAGGCAGACAGACAGGCAGGCAGACCGACAGACAGGGAGACAACCAGACAGGCAGACAGACAGCCAGATGTAATGCCAAGCAGGCAGGAGGACAGACAGACAGACAGACAGGTAGATAGGAAGATAAACAGACAGACAGACAGATACATAAGCAGACAGGACTATGTTGTGGACCTGAGCTGGATCAGAACATATCTCTGCTCATGTACTGCTGTTGGAGTATTCTGGGATGCTCTGTGTGCCAGGCTGGGTGGGGGCTGCGAGGGTTGCCGTGGGCGACGGGGTGTGTGGTTGCTTACTAGCAGGTTATTTAGAGACGCAGTGACACAGGTCCGCGGCCGCGTTCCAATGGGCCTCCGATGAGGAGGTCTCCTACCCTCGCCCTCCTAGATGACCAGGCAGCCTCAGACCGAGGGAACATTGGAGTGTCCTACTCAGGAAGGGCTTTGGAGACGTTTCCACTGGTCAGCAGACAGCCAGACCTGCTGCTGCTCCTCTCCTTGGAAGTGTAGAACGAGCCATAGGAAGGAAGACGCAGGAAATAGTTTTGGAATCCAGCCTAGGATGTCCCATCAGGATAAGAGATCCGGTTTTCACTCTTCAGATTAAAAGTTCCACTATGACCCTTCAAAATAAGAGTTCCTATATGACCCTTCAGAATAAGAGTTCCAATATGCTGCTCCTCTGCTCCACACCTCTGCCGGGGGTGAATCATCGTGAAAGGGTGAACGGATGTAAATGGATGCTGTGTTTGTGAGTGGGTGAATCTTTGACGGGGTTGTGTGAGAGTGTGTGCGACTGAGTTACATGAGTATGTGAGTGTGTTTGTGTGTCTGTTTGTTTGTGTGTGAGATTTTTGTGAGTGTGTGCATGCGTGTGTCAGTGTGTTTTTGTGTGTGTGCTTGTTTGTGGTGTGTTTGTGTGTGTGCTTGTTTGTGTGTGTGTGTGTGTGTGTGTGTGTGTGTGTGTGTGTGTGTGTGTGTGACTAGGTGAAAGTGTATGTGAATGAGTGAATGTCCTCTAAGTGCCCCGTCTCCTCAGCGGTCGGTAACCGGGCCGGAATCCTGCGTGTCGGCCAACTGGCCCAGAGAGAGATTAGACCATACTGGAGCCTGTGTGTGTGTGTGTCTATGTGTGTGTGTATGTGTGTCTATCTGTCTGTCTATGTCTCTCTCTAAAGAACAGCTGTCCTTGCTCAACACATTTCTTCTGACTTGCCTGTACACACACACAAACACACACACACACAAGCACACATACACACAGACCGCACGCACAAACACACACAAACGCGCACACACACACACACACACACACAGGTCATAGTCTCCTCACCATGTATTGTGGACCCTGTACTGAGGTCTCTGAACCGTGTGGACCTGTTGAGTCTGGAGGTCCTGGTCCTACAGGACCGGTCTATGAGGTGAATTTATGGTCCGTGTGTTGGAGACGATTCAGTCGCAGGTTGTAAATGTTCCTCGTGTCGACGTGAGTTATGATGAGCATTACGCTCTTCACCTGCCACCTCATCTGGCCCAGGATTTAAAAGCCATCATCATGTTCATTTTTGATCTCCTCCCCTCTCCTCTCCCCCTCCTAAGTTCTGAGTGGAGATTCCCCACCAGAAGGTTCTGGACCTCCATATTCTGCTGTGGAATGTGTGTCAGAGTAATGGTTAGGGTTTGAGTCTTTTGGTTTAGAGAGCATACACCATCACCTCCTCACCCACCAGCCCCACCTCCTCCCCCACTTCCACCATCACCCCCCCACCCCACCCAGGCAGGGTGCCCGGAGGGGGGCGGTCATCATGTGCTACACCAGTGGAACATGTGCGGGACAATTTCATGATTCTTCCAGAAATGGACAGCTGCAGAATTACACTAAAGCCCTCGGTTAGGAGGGATTAGGGCTGTGGGTGTGTGTGTGTGTGTGTGTGTGTGTGTGCATCAGTATGCTAGCTGTATATTGTAGCAGTCAGCTACAATCTATCCTATCTCCCCTATATCCACTATATCTCTATCTTATCCCTATACCTCCTCCTCCTCTCCTCTCGCCTCCTCTCATCTCTCCTCCTCCTCCTCTCTCCTCCTCCTCCACCTCCTCCTCCTCCTCCACTCCTCCTCTCATCCTTCTCTTCCTCCTTCTCCTCCTCCTGCCTCCAAATGGTGTCAGGAACCTGCACATAAACACCTCCTCCTTAATCCAGATACATCAGTCACAATGCAGCTCACCACCCCAGTGTCCCTGTGGGTTGACTGTGTGTGTGTGTGTGTGTGTGTGTGTGTGTGTGTGTTTGCGCTTTTGTGCCAGTTTGTGAATGTACGTATGCTACGTATGTTTGTGTGTTTCTGTTTGTGTTCATGTGTGCGCTTGTGTGTGTGTGTATCTTTGTGTCTGTGTGCGTGTATCTATGTGTGCGTGCGCGTGTATCTGTTTGTGTGTGTGTGCATGTGTGTGTGTGTTTGCGTAGGTGCGTGTGTGTGTTTCTGTTTGTGTGTGCGTGCATGTGTGTGTGTGCGTAGGTGCGTGTTTCTGTTTGTGTGTGTGTGTGTTTCTGTTTGTGTGTGCATGCGTGTGTGTGTGTGCGTAGGTGCGTGTTTCTGTTTGTGTGTGTGTGTGTGTGTGTGTGTGTGTGTGTGTGTGTGCGCGTGCGTGTGAGTGTGTGTGGGCTCGTATTGAGGCCTCCTGCTGACAGACAGGCTCCGCAGCAGCCAGTAAAGCGGCTCTAGCTCCGCCCCCGCGTGCCGCTCTGGGACCGTAAGCCGGGCGACCAGGAGCCTTTACTCCTTTCATAAAGAGGTTACGGGTCAGGAGATACCTTCAGAGGGCTCTGGGCTCCAGCCCACTGGGTTCCACTGGAGGAACTCAGTGGGTTTACATGGGCAGCCAAGTCTGGTCAAAGCTGATAACAGCTTTACAGTCAGTCTGATAGACACGCGCCACTGTGTGTGTGTGTTTGTGTGTGTGTGTGTGTGTGTGTGTGTGTGTGTGTGTGTGTGTGTGTGTGTGTGTGTGTGTGTGTGTGTGTGTGTGTGTGTGTGTGTGTGTGTGTGTGTGTGTGTGTGTGTGTGTCCCAGGGGTCAAGGTCCTCGCGTCCCCCCCACCCATCAGGACGCTGCAGCCGTGACCTTTGACCTGAGTTTTCTTTACAGCAGGTCGGGCGTTGAGCTGCCGCGCCATGTTGTTGAAGGGCTCTGGGCCTCAGGACTGTCTGTTCCATCCCCAGTGTCCTCAATCTACCTGTCTCTGTACTGTCTAACCCCTACCTGCTCCTTAAAGACATTGATCTGTACTGTCTAACCCCTACCTGCTCCTTAAAGACATTGATCTGTACTGTCTAACCCCTACCTGCTCCTTAATGACCTGTCTCTGTACTGTCTAACCCCTACCTGCTCCTTAATGACCTGTCACTGTACTGTCTTACCCCTTACCTTCTCCTTAATGACCTGTCTCTGTACTGTCAAACCCCTACCTGCTCCTTAATGACCTGTCTCTGTACTGTCTAACCCCTACCTGCTACTTAATGACCTGTCTTCGTATTGTCTAACCCCTACCAGCTCCTTGATGACTTGTCTCTGGACTGTCTAACCCCTACCAGCTCCTTAATGACCTGTCTCTGTACTGTCTAACCCCTACTGCTCCTTAATTACCTGTATCTGCATTCACTGTAAGTCTCTTTGGATAAAAACATC
This sequence comes from Pollachius pollachius, assembly GCF_949987615.1. Lineage (NCBI taxonomy): Eukaryota > Metazoa > Chordata > Actinopteri > Gadiformes > Gadidae > Pollachius > Pollachius pollachius. The sequence goes on from NC_136942.1 coordinate 11,557,297, forward strand.
TGATCAATAATCAAGGAGCCTCCTACTACCTAACTACAGTACTTTACTGAATACTGAGTATGAACTATTGGAACCTGCAGAGCGCGGTTTCCGTGGCGACGCGAGGTGATTGACAGCAGCAGGTCTGTAGGATTAGAAGAACGTTAGCGGGCCAAACCGGGGCCCTCAGGAACCTGGAAGTACACACACACACACACACACACACACACACACACACACACACACACACACACACACACACACACACACACACACACACACACACACACACACACACACACACACACACACACACACACACACACACACACACACACACACACACACACACACACGTCTCTGTAGGGCTGTCTGATGACAGAGCACCCTGCCCCCCCCTGCCTCCTGCCAGGAGCGTGCCAGGCCTGACAGCTGGTCTGGCACGCCCCACCACCCACACCACCCCCACCCCACCTCTATCCCCTGACCACCCCCACCCCACCTCTATCCCCTCACCACCCCCACCCCACCTCTATCCCCTGACCACCCCCACCCCACCTCTGGGTACCGCTGGCTTACACAGCAGTGATAGTTCATGAGGAACCCCCACATCCCAAGAACCCAAAGACCCCTAGACCACAAGAGCTCCAGAACCTCCAGACCTCCAGACCACTAGACCTCCAGACCTCCAGACCTCTAGACCTCCAGACCTCCAGACCACTAGACCTCCAGACCACTAGACCTCCAGACCAATAGACCTCCAGACCTCCAGACCTCTAGACCTCCAGACCAATAGACCTCCAGACCTCCAGACCACTAGACCTCCAGACCACTAGACCTCCAGACCACTAAACCTCCAGACCTCCAGACCACTAGACCTCCAGACCACTAGACCTCCAGACCTCCAGACCACTAGACCTCCAGACCAATAGACCTCCAGACCTCCAGACCTCTAGACCTCCAGACCAATAGACCTCCAGACCTCCAGACCACTAGACCTCCAGTCCTCCAGACCACTAGACCTCCAGACCACTAGACCTCCAGACCACTAGACCTCTAGACCTCCAGACCAATAGACCTCCAGACCTCCAGACCACTAGACCTCCAGACCTCCAGACCACTAGACCTCCAGACCACTAGACCTCCAGACCTCCAGACCAATAGACCTCCGACCACTGGACCTCCAGACCTCCAGACCACTAGACCTCCAGACCTCCAGACCACTAGACCTCCAGACCACTAGACCTCCAGACCACTAGACCTCAGACCACTAGACCTCCAGACCTCCAGACCTCAGACCACTAGACCCCCAGACCACTAGACCTCCAGACCACTAGACCTCTAGTCCTCCAGACCACTAGACCTCCAGACCACTAGACCTCCAGACCTCCAGACACCTGGGACCACTAGACCTCCAGACCTCAGACAACTAGACCACTAGACCTTCAGAACACTAGACCTCCAGACCTCAGACCACTAGACCTCCAGAACTCCAGACCTCAGACCACTAGACCTCCAGACCTCCAGACCACTAGACCTCCAGACCTCCAGACCACTAGACCTCCAGACCTCCAGACCTCAGACCACTAGACCTCCAGAACTCCAGACCTCAGACCACTAGACCTCCAGAACTCCAGACCTCAGACCACTAGACCTCCAGAACTCCAGACCTCAGACCACTAGACCTCCAGACCTCCAGACCACTAGACCTCCAGAACTCCAGACCTCAGACCACTAGACCTCCAGACCTCCAGACCACTAGACCTCCAGACTTCCAGACCACTAGACCTCCAGACCTCCAGACCACTAGACCTCCAGACCAATAGACCTCCAGACCTCCAGACCACTAGACCTCCAGACCACTAGACCTCCAGACCTCCAGACCTCAGACCACTAGACCTCCAGACCTCCAGACCACTAGACCTCCAGACTTCCAGACCACTAGACCTCCAGACCACTAGACCTCCAGACCAATAGACCTCCAGACCTCTAGACCTCCAGACCAATAGACCTCCAGACCTCCAGACCACTAGACCTCCAGACCACTAGACCTCCAGACCACTAGACCTCCAGACCTCCAGACCACTAGACCTCCAGACCTCCAGATCTCAGACCACTAGACCTCCAGACCACTAGACCTCCAGGTGTTGGTGGTGTTGATAATGGTAGTGGTAGTAGTGTTAATAGTGGAAGTGGAGGTGGAAGTGATGGAGGAGGTTGCGGGGTGGTGGAGGAGGTGGTGTTGATAGTGGTGGTGGAGGTGGAGGGGGTGTGGCTTCATGCTACGCTAGGCTAGGCGGTCTGCTAGCTGTGCGTGCGCTGTGCAGCTGGAGCTTAGCCGTTGAGGCTGTGATGGAGCGCGGGTGGTGTCCTGTCACAACAGCTGCACAGCGCAAAGACCACAGACAGACAACACTCTAGCCTCCACCCCCTCCTCCTCCTCCACCCCCTCCTCCTCTTCAACCACTACAAGCACATCCTCCACAACTCCTCTCACACTACCTCCTCCACCAGCACCTCCTCCTCCACCACCACCACCTCCACCACATCCTCCTCCACCTCCACCACCACCACCAGCTGCACCACCACCTCCACCACCAGCTCCACTACAACCTCCTCCTCCACCACTACTACAAGCACCTCAACCTCCACCATCACATCTACCACTCCCCCCTCCACCACCAAAACATCCTACACTACAACCTCCTACACCACCATCTCCTCCTCCACCATCCCCTCCACTTCCACCATCACCATCTCCCCCACCACATCTACCACTCCCCCCTCCACCACCACCCCTTTCACCACAAAACTAACTACACATAACTAGTTCCAGCACTGGGTCTAGGGTAGTCCCAATACTTGGTCTAGGGTAGTGGCAGAAGGGTCTAGGGTAGTACCAGTACTGGGTCTAGGCTAGTTCCAGTACTGGGTCTAGGCTAGTTCCAGTACTGGGTCTAGGCTAGTTCCAGCACTGGGTCTAGGGTAGTCCCAATACTTGGTCTAGGGTAGTACCAGTACTGGGTCTAGGCTAGTCCCAGTACTGGGTCTAGGGTAGTCCCAATACTTGGTCTAGGGTAGTACCAGTACTGGGTCTAGGCTAGTCCCAGTACTGGGTCTAGGGTATAAGCAGCACTGGGTCTAGGGGAGTACCAGTACTGGGTCTAGGGTAGTACCAGTACTGGGTCCAGGGTAGTCCCAGTACTGGGTCCAGGGTAGTCCCAGTACTGGGTCTAGGGTAGTACCAGTACTGAAATGGTGGGCTGCAGTCCAGTCCTTAAACACTAGATGGCAGTCTTTGCCTATTGTTCCTCAGCTACAGAGAGAGATGAGTGAGAGGAGTGAGACAGACAGACAGACAGACAGACAGGCAGACAGACAGACAGACAGACAGACAGACAGACAGACAGACAGACAGACACCGGTTCATATTTCACATTGTTTGCTTGCTTGATTTGATTTGATTAAATATAGAGAGAAACAAGAAAAGCAGTGGAAGAAGATAGAGAGAGTCCGGGGTCACTAGACAGATCTCAGTATAGGCTGTCGGACCTGTGATGTCAGGACTTCACCACAATCAGCTCATATTCAATCAAATATCTGTCTAATTAAATCTATCTAATTAAATTCTAATTAAATATTTGTTTAGAAAAACAAAGAAGAATAGTATCACAGGAAAACTTCAGGAAAATCTTTTAAAGGAAAACTAGAAAAAGTGATAATTGTGTGTTTAAAAGAAAAATATATAGTCTGTACTGCCTCCTACGCTACGATGCGCACGCAGCCCTCGTGTTCCTCTGGTCAGTCGGATCAGTGACCACAGATTTTCTCGTAGACACCAAGCTAACTCTCGCTAGCTCTCCCACTAGCTAAACTACTCTATTTGGGCTTTTAAGAGATAATAGTTTAAGTCTGTGGATCTCTAGCTGTCCTGAATATACGATACGCCCGAACCGCCAACCCAAATACACACAGCACTGTGTGTGTGTGTGTTAGCTGCAGGTCACCCAGTTTCAGCCTAAACTAAATCGACGGGACTTTCCTGCTCCCCCATTGGTCGGACACTAACCCATCTCCACCCTGATTGGTGGGCCAGGAGCCTGTCTCCACAAATTACTGTAATCCTCTTAGAGAGAATCGGTCCCTGTTGTCCAATCCCCCCCCCCTCCCCTCGTGTGTGTCTGTGTGTGTGTGTGTCTGTTTGTGTATGAGTGTGAGAGAGTGTGTGTGGGGTCTTAATCCAAGTGGATTAGGTGGTAAATTTGGCGACGAGAGAGGAGAGAGGCTCACACCATCAGTGCTGCTCCTGCACCTCCCTCCTCCTGCACCTCCTGCTGCCTGCTCCTCCTCTTGCACCCCCTGCTGCCCGCTCCTCTAGCACCTCCTGCTGCCGCTCCTCATCCTCCTGAAGTCCTCAGCGTGCAGCTCTCTGACTGGGATGCCGACGGCGGGCGGACCGCTCCCTTGCAGCTGATTGGTTTACATGAGGATGACCATGTGACCTGTGACAGCAGCAGTATTGGGGAAACCTCCAAACTCCTCCTCTTCTCCTCCTGGTCTTAAACATCCTCCTGCCGGGACCGTCGGAGTTCCCCAGAGCGGCTCCTGGTGTTGTTGTTATTATGTTCGTCATGGTAATAGGTCCTGGGGGCGGTTGATAATTGGTTTGTTGGAGTGGTTGTCCTGGTAACGGGCTTCTGGTTGATTCTTTGTATTTCAGGATGAATGGAAGGATGTCAATGGGTGACCATCTCCTAGCAACCACTTCCTAGCAACCATATCCATACAACATCCGCCTGGCAACCGTCTCCTAGCAACCATCTCACACCACCTAGGCACGATATCCAAACAACAACCTCCTGTCGGTCTCCTAGCAAGTCTCCGGGGGGACCTCCTCTTGGTGTGCTGGCTGCCTGTAGGCTGAGCATGAAGAACCCGGTTCCCCTCTGGCTCCTCTCGAACTAAACCAAGACCTGAGTCCTCATCCTGACCCCAGAGAGGAGCTGAGCCAGGAGGTCTAGACCTGAGGACCTCCAGGGACAATGGATACCGGGACCAGAGTGATTCTGCTCCTGATGGGCTTTTGCAGCCTGTGGGACTCAGGTCAAGCCCAGATGAAGATCCCACCAGAAACGTGAGTTGGTCACCCTCTCCCCTTTCCCCCTCTCCTCTCCTCACCTTTCCTCTCTCCTCTCCTCTTGTCACCTCTCGTCACCCCTCTCCTCCCCTATCCAGGCAGATTAACTGTAATTTGCTCCCTCTCTGTCTGCCCTACATCACATGTTTTGGGTCAAGGCTGGGGTTATTTCATCCAGCGCTAGAGTCACGATGTTATGTTGGAGTCAGTTCTGGAGTTAAGGTGTTAGTTAGTTTTGATGTAATGTTCTAGTTAAGATGTCACGTTATAGACAAGGTCTAGAGGTATAATGTAATGATCTAGTTATGATATAACTTTGTAGTCAGTTCTAGAGTTATGATTTCATGTTCTAGAGTCCATTCCCTGGAGTTATGAGGTGATGTTGGAGAGTTAGCATAGCTAGTGCTATGATGTAATATTGTAGTCCAGTCAGTTCCAGTTCAATCTCCCACTCTCTGTCTGTCTGTCTGTCTCCCCCTTACGCCTGATCTATCTATCTATCTGTCTGTCTGTCTGTCTGTCTGTCTGTCTGTCTGTCTGTCTGTCTGTCTGTCTGTCTGTCTGTCTGTCTGTCTGTCTGTCTGTCTATCTATCTATCTATCTATCTCAGGGTTCAGCAGTGGGCATCTGTCCTGTCCGTCCAGCTCCGTGACATCACCACCAAATACTCTGGATCTCTGCTGCTCCAGAAGGTAAGTACCAATGACCACCATGGAACAAATACCATTCCATTCAAACTAATGGCCTGGGAACGTCCCTGAACCGTAAAGTAACGTGTGTGTGTGTGTAGAAACTGAAAGATGTGGAGCCCATCGTGAAGATCGTGGAGCTGGACGGGATGGACCTGGTGAAGGACTTCTCTGAGGACATTGAGCGCATGCTGGGCAGCAAGATGAAGTCTGTAAAGGTAGAGACCCATCCGTTAGCAGTTATCCGGTAGCAGTTAGAGGTTAGCGGTTAGAAGTTAGAGGCTAGCAGGTAGCGGTCAGCAGTTAGAAGTTAGCGGTCAGCAGTAGGCAGCTCTGCAGCCAGTGTTCAGCTGTGAGATGTGGTCCCTCCACACAAAGCGGATCTCAAACCCATGTCCTGGATGCTTATGTTCCTCTGTAGAGGTTAGCGGAGTCAGCCGAAGACGCAGATCTCTACCACGAATTCAACGCCACTATGCAGGTCAGTGGAGTCCCTTCTTCTCGTTTTCTGTTATGGTTCTATGTGTTATGGTTCTAAGTTCACAACTACTTCATGGTTCTATGTGTTGTAGTTCTAAGGTCAGTTTTCCTACTATAACTATGTTCAGTTTGACTACTATAGCTCCAAGGTTCTATGTGTTATGGTTCTACGCTCAGTTTGACTACTATAACTCTGTGTTGTGGTTGCACGGTCAGTTTGACTACTATCACTTTGTGTTGTGGTTCTACGGTCAGTTTGACTATTAACACTCCATGGTTCCATGTATTGTGGTTCTACGCTCATTTTGACTACTATAACTCCATGGTTCTATGTGTTGTGGTTCTACGGTCAGTGTGACCACTTTAACTATATGCGTTGTGGTTTTACATTCAGTTTGACCGCTATAACTCTGTGTTGTGGTTCTACGTTCAGTTGGACTACTATAACTCCATGGTTCTATGTGTTGTGGTTCTACGCTCAGTTTGACTACTATAACTCCATGCTGATCAACTCGGGGGATGAGGACGGGAACTTCGCCCCGCTGGGAGGAGACTTTCCCCTGGAGGAGAACGAACACTTCAACCAGCTGCTGGTCAATGTCCAGCAGAGCGACATCCAGGTCCCCACCAACGTCTACAACCGAGGTCTGACCCCCCAGACCCCCTATGGACCCCCATAGACCCACAGGATCCCCCAGACCCCCTATAGACCCACAAGAACCCCCAGACCCAAAAGACCCCCAATACCCCCAGACCCCTTATCCAGATCCCCACGTACGTCTCTAACTGAGGTCTGACCCCCCAGACCCTCTACAGACCCCCCAGACCCCCTATAGATCCCCAGACCCTTCATTCAGGTCCCCACCAACGTCTACAACAGAGGTCCAACTCCCTAGTCCCCCCATAGACACCCCAGACCCCTCATCCAGGTCCCCATGTACATCTACAACCGAGGTCTGGGCCCCATAGACCCCATGGACCCCTCAGACCCTGGACCCAGACCGCTCTCATCCAGCCCCTGCACACTGGATATTAAACCAGGACTTCTAACGTTACAGTGCATGCTCCTTCCAGTACCCCTGAGCAAGACTGTTTGTACATCACGCTGTAATAGGCTCAAAGTACTTGTGACCTCACAAAGGACAGTACAGAGATTCAGCCCAACCTGTCCGGAGAGGAAACATCTAGACTATGATTCAGCATTATGAACTCATAATGTATTATTATTATATTATTGTTTCGTGGTTTGGAGTCCTGATCTAACCCAGTGGAGGGTGATGTGTGTGTGGAGCGGATCTGATCAGTTTTCGTCCTCTGCAGACCCCAACATCCTGAACGCCATCTACAACTCGGAGGCTCTCAACGATGTCTTCATCAACAACTTCCAGAAGGACCCCACCCTCACCTGGCAGTACTTCGGCAGCTCCACTGGCTTCTTCAGGATCTACCCCGGTGAGGTTCCTAGCAAGGTTCCTCAGGATCTACCCTGGATCAGGCTGCTTAAAAAGGTTCCTTAAGGATGCTCCTCAACGATGATCTCCACCCCTGTTCAAGTCACATCCACTTCATGTGTGGAGCGCTTTAGCCCCAGGTCTAGTCTCAAAGGGCTTCACAGCTTCACAGTATCCAACACTAGCTCATCCTCAGCCCTCTAGTGGACGTGGAGAAAAACCCAAAACCAAGACGGAAGGACCCTGTAGAAGGTCCACAGAAGAGGATCCTCCTTCAAGGGTTGGTTAGGAGGGAAATAGGTGCTGAAGGAGATGATCTTTTACCACAGCTCTGTAAAGATGATCTCTGGTGTCAGGGTTCGTTGATAGTTCCTTACGTTCTTAAGGGATGCACTTCAAGCAGCGTTGTCTAAATGTCCTTGGTTCTGTTAAGAGGGAACTGGTTTGTTTCAGAGCTGAGAGCCGTGTGAAGGTCAGGTATATAACCATCATGACGTCTCCTCAGGGATCAAATGGACTCCAGACGCCAACGGTGTGGCCGCATACGACTGCAGGAACCGCAACTGGTGAGTGAGGTGTTGTGGATGTTGACTGACTGTGAGGGTTAGGAGGTAGACCTCAGTATCTTAGTGTGAGGAGGTAGACCTCAATATCTATAGGTTAGGAGGTAGACCTCAGTATCTAAGGGTTAGGAGGTAGACCTCAGTATCTAAGGTAGCGTTAGGAGGTAGACCTCAGTATCTAAGGTTTAGGAGGTAGACCTCAGTATCTAGACCTCAGTATCTAAGGGTTAGGAGGTAGACCTCAGTATCTAAGGGTTAGGTGGTAGACCTCAGTATCTTAGTGTTAGGAGATAAACCTCAGTATCTTAGGGTTAGGAGGTAGACCTCAGTATCTAGACCTCAGTATCTTAGGGTTAGGAGGTAGACCTCAGTATCTTAGTGTTAGGAGATAAACCTCAGTATCTTAGGGTTAGGAGGTAGACCTCAGTATCTTAGGTTTAGGAGGTAGACCTCAGTATCTTAGTGTTAGGAGATAAACCTCAGTATCTTAGGGTTAGGAGGTAGACCTCAGTATCAAAGGTATCTGAGGTGGTGTCAGGAGGTCTGAGGTGATAGTATGCGGTCCCTGCAGGTACATCCAGGCGGCCACTTCTCCTAAAGACATCATCATCATGGTGGACATCAGCGGCAGCATGAAGGGTTTGAAGATGACCATCGCCAAGCACACCATCAACACCATCCTGGACACGCTGGGGGAGAACGACTTCGTCAACATCATTGCTGTGAGAACCGCCGTCCTACTGTCTGTCCCATTCTAACTAAGTCATGTTGTGTCATCTCCGAGTGAGCCAAAGAGCACAGCGCACCTTCAGAGTGGAGGAGCCATCCACAGAAGTGTTCTGGTGAGGACCTGCTAAGTCGTGGTGCAGAGTTGCACCACGACTGTTGGAGGTTTTAAGAGTTGTTCCGATACCGATACAAGTATCAGAAATTCCTCAGATACTGCCTAAAACACAGTATTGTATCGGTGAGTATGCAAATCTATGCGCTGATCCGATATCATCACATGACTAGCTTATTAACTACACAGAGAACATCAAACACTACGATATTATGCTGCCTTCGTTAACGGTTGGACGTGGAAAGTCGGAATGGGAAACGCGTCATCCCCGACCTGGTGTCTCCGATAGCTCAGCAGGGGTCCATTCTCCACCCATGGGTCTAACATGTCCGTTGTCTGTCCAGTACACAGACTACGTCCGCTACGTGGAGCCCTGCTTCAGAGGCACGCTGGTGCAGGCTGACCTGGACAACAGGGAGGTAAGACCGTTATCCTGCCCCGGCCTGCAGGGGGGCCAGGCTAATCAGCCAGGGTGAGGCTAATCAGCTGGGGATCAGCGGATATTCATCCCACACCTTGAGCCTCCTGGCCCAGGAGAAACCCTGTGGGATTAGCCCACTAACCTACTTTAGCACAGTGAGTGCCACCTGTAGCCTGCATGACTTAGCCCTTCTTCTAAGGGGCTAGGTGGGCATGGTGCAATCTGTCAGAATGTATTAGAGCTATGCTATATGTTAGGAGTTAGCCTAGCATTGTTCTATCTGTCTGAATGTATTAGAGCTATGCTATATGTTAGGAGCTAGCCTAGCATTGTGCTATCGGTCAGAATGTATTAGAGCTATGCTATATGTTAGGAGCTAGCCTAGCATTCTGCTATCTGTCAGAATGTATAAGAGATATGCTATATGCGAGGAGCTAGGCTAGCATTCTGCTATCTGTCAGAATGTATAAGAGCTATGCTATATGCGAGGAGCTAGGCTAGCATTCTGCTATCTGTCAGAACGTATATGATTTATGCTATATGCAAGGAGCTAGGCTGGCATTGTTCTATCTGTCAGAATCTATTAGAGCTATTCTATAAGTAAGGAGTTACGCTAGTGTTGTGCTATCTGTCAGAATGGATTAGAGCTATGCTGTATGTGAGAAGCTGGGCTAGAAGGTCTTAGAGCGATGCTATCCCTTCCTAATGTGCTGCTTTGTGCCAGCCGGCTGGCACTAGCATTGAGAAGGATAAGCCGTTACTGGCTAGAATCTTCTAAAGTCCCACACTGCCCTGTGAGGTCCAACAAGAGAGCAAGGAGCCAAGTCCAGAGGATCTGATTAGTGCAGAACCTCCTAATCTCAGATCCACTCTTAAACGGCTTCACAGGCAACACTTTATAGAGCCCACTAACACGATCTCACTCTCTCTCTCTCTCTCTCTCTCTCTCTCTCTCTCTCTCTCTCTCTCTCTCTCTCTCTCTCTCTCTCTCTCTCTCTCTCTCTCTCTCTCTCTCTCTCTCTCTCTCTCTCTCTCTCTCTCTCTCTCTCTCTCTCTCTCACAGCACTTCAAGACGTTGGTGGATGGTCTTCATGTTAAAGGAGAAGCAAAGATCAACAAGGCCATGAAAGAGGCTTTTAAAGTCCTCAACCAGGTGTGTGTGTGTGTGTGTGTGTGTGTGTGTGTGTGTGTGTGGACTTGCTCCCTGGGTCAGGGCAGCATGTGTAACCAGGTGTGTGTTTGTGTGTGTGTGTGTGTGTTTGTGTGTGTAGACCCGCTCCCTGGGTCAGGGCAGTATGTGTAACCAGGCCATCATGCTGATCACCGACGGAGCGATGGAGGACTACGAGGAGGTCTTCAAGGAGTTCAACTGGCCGGACCGCCGGGTAGGTCCAGCTCCCGGATCCCTGAGGTTCTTGCTCCTCTGGTTCCTCTGGTTCCTCTGGTTCCTCAGGGCACCCTCTGGTTCCTCTGGTTCCTCAGGGCTCCCTCTGGTTCCTCAGGGCACCCTCTGGTTCCTCTGGTTCCTCAGGGCACCCTCTGGTTCCTCTGGTTCCTCAGGGCTTCCTCTGGTTCCTCTTGTTCCTCTGGTTCCTCTGGTTCCCCAGGGCTCCCTCTGGTTCCTCAGGGCACCCTCTGGTTCCTCTTGTTCCTCTGGTTCCTCAGGGCTCCCTCTGGTTCCTCTTGTTCCTCTGGTTCCTCAGGGCACCCTCTGGTTCCTCAGGGCTCCCTCTGGTTCCTCTGGTTCCTCAGGGCTCCCTCTGGTTCCTCTTGCTGCTCTGGTTCCTCAGGGCTCCCTCTGGCACCTCTTGTTCCTCTGGTTCCTCAGGGCTCCCTCTGGTTCCTCTGGTTCCTCAGGGCTCCCACTGGTACCTCTTGCTCCTCTGGTTCCTCAGGGCTCCCTCTGGTACCTCTTGTTCCTCTGGTTCCTCAGGGCTCCCTCTGGTTCCTCAGGGCTCCCTCTGGTACCTCTTGTTCCTCAGGGCACCCTCTGGTTCCTCAGGGCTCCCTCTGGTTCCTCTGGTTCCACTGGGCTCCCTCTGGTTCCTCTGGTTCCTCAGGGCTCCCTGTCGTTCCTCTGGGTTCCTGTGGGTAAAGGGCTCCCATTGGTTCTGGTTCCTGATTGGTTCCTGATGTGTGTGTGTGTTGTCCAGGTGAGGGTATTCACCTACCTGATTGGCCGAGAGATGACCTTCGCTCAGAACACCAAGTGGATCGCCTGCAACAACAAAGGTTCTGACCTTTGACCTCTGACCCCTGCACCACATCCTGTAGCATGTTAGCCGTTAACACAGTAGTGGTTAGCATGCTAATGTGAGAGCATTAACGTGTGTGTGTGTGTGTGTGTGTTTGTGTGTGTGTGTGTGTGTGTAGGGTACTATACCCATATCTCTACACTGGCTGACGTCCAGGAGAACGTGATGGAGTACCTCCATGTCTTGAGCCGACCGATGGTCATCAACCACGACCACGACATCATCTGGACCGAGGCCTACATGGACACTGTGGTGAGGCAGACACACACACACACACACACACACACACACACGTTAATGCTCTCACAGAAACAGACACACACATACACAAAAACACTAACATACACACAAGCACACACACAGACACACGATCACTCTCACTCACTCACACTCACTCACTCATTCACTCTACCCCTGAAGCCCGATCCATACATATTAGCACATCCATCATCTATCATCTGTGCGTCGTCCTTCCTGTGTGAACTCATTTTCCCATCATGCTCTGCTATCCATCAACCGCCAGCTCCCAAACACCAATAAGGTAAAGTTGACCTGATAGATGATCAATAGATAAACCTATAGAGGATCAATAGATAAAGCTATAGAGGATCAATAGATAAACCTGTAGAGGTTCAACAGATAAACCTTTTGATTATCAATAGATAAACCAATAGATGATCAATAGATAAACCTATAGAGGATCAATAGATACACCTATAGATTATCCACAGATATAGCTATAGTGTCGATAGATGTAGAGTATACCTGCCGTGTATCAATAGATAAACCTATAGAGGATTAATAGATACACCTATAGATTATCCACAGATATAGCTTTAGAGTGTCGATAGATGTAGAGTATACCTGCCGTGTATCAATAGATAAACCTATAGAGGATCAATAGAATAGACCAATAGATGACAGATAGATCAATAGATATAGACTGGGAGCTGCCCAGTACAACCATGGCCTTCCACTTCCTCTGTTATCACAGAGCCAGCTGATTAGCACCTTTAATGCAAGCGCTGCCTTATTAGCATCTTTAGCATGAGTGCTAGCTGATTAGCATCTTCAACAAAGCGCCAGCTGAATAGCATCTTTAGCGTGAGCACTAGCTGACTAGCATCTGTAGCGTGAGCACTAGCTGTTTAGCATCTTTAGTGTGAGTGCTAGCTTACAAGCATCTTTAGCATGCGTGACAGCTGATTAGCATCTTTAGCGTGCGCTAGCTAAAGGTTCCTTCCCATGCAGCTCTTCACCACCAAGGCCCAGAGCCTGCTGCTGATGACCTCCGTCGCCATGCCCGTCTTCAGCAAGAAGAAAGAGACGGTCAGTTATCCCCAGCAAGCCTTTAGCACTTGGCCTGCAGCATTTAGTACTGTGCATCCAGCCGTTAGCCTTCAGCACTTCTGATTTAGCCTCGGGAGCTAACCAGGTATTCTGTGATCTCACTCCACAGATGCTACAATGCTAATGTCAGTGTAGCGTGTTTGAACTCTCAGGTTGTTGATGGTACTAATCCTGAACTGTGATTGGCTGCCTGTCTCTCCAGCTGTCCCACGGGATCCTGCTGGGCGTGGTGGGGACCGACATCCCCCTGCTGGAGCTGATGAAGCTGGCTCCACGCTACATGGTACGTCCTCCTGCACCTCCACCTCTCCTCCACCTCTTCCACCACTTTCCCTCCACTGCCTCCTCTCCTCCACTTCTCCTCCAACTCTCCTCCTCCTCCACCTCCACCTCTTCCACCTCTCCTCCTCCACTGCCTCCTCTCCTCCACTTCTCCTCCACCTCTCCTCCTCCTCCACCTCTCTTCCACCTCCATCTCTCTCCTCCAGCCTCATCTCTCTCCTCCACCTTCAGGCACAGGTATAATTAAGTTGAGTGTGTAATGAAAATAAGCCCCTCCCCCTCTCCTCCCAGCTTGGTGTCCATGGTTACGCCTTCCTCGTCACCAACAACGGATACATCCTGGCCCACCCTGACCTCCGACCCCTGGTGAGCTCACCTGCACACACACTGGAGCTGCACACAAGAATGACATCACAAGAAAAGTACATTATTGACATTATAAAATAACTCGAGTATGTGTGTGTGCTTGGCTTTTGTGTTTGTGTGTGTTTGTGTGTGTGTGTCTTTGTGTGTGTGTGTGTGTGTGTGTGTGTAGTATAAGGACGGCAGGAAGCTGAAGCCAAAACCGAACTACAACAGTGTGGATCTCGCTGAGGTGGAGTGGGAGGATACAGAAGAGCTGGTCAGCACACACACATGCACACATATACATACACACACACACACATGCACACATAGGTGTACAGTATATATATGTTTATGTTCACGTGTGTGTGTGTGTGTGTGTGTGTGTGTGTGTGTGTGTGTGTTCCAGCTGCGTACCGCCATGGTGAGAGGGGAGACCGGTAGGATGAGTCTCAATGTCCGCGCTTCGCTGGACAAAGCAGTGAGTCAGCAGAAATACAACATCTACATAACATCTAGACTATAACATCTAGAATATAACATCTAGAATACAACATCTAGAACATAACATCTATAATATAACATCTAGAACATAACATCTAGAACATAACTTCTACATTAAAACATATGGAATATACCATAGAGAAGACTGTAGAATCTAAGTGTCCTCACACACGTCTATCAGTAGGAATTGTTCTCACACTCTTCTATCAGTATGAAGCATCCTAAATACGTTTCCTCTCCTGCAGAAGCGTCCTTTGTTCCTGGTCAACGACTACTTCTACACCAGCATCTCAGAGACCCCCTTCAGGTATATATTATAGAATGTATATATTATTATGATTTATTCTATATCCAGTATGGATAATATGTGTCTGCAGTGTGATATGAATAGCATAATAGGTATCAGGGTACTAGCATGAGCAGCAGAGCATGTAGTGTGACATGGTGCTGTACTGCCGACCAGGAACCACTAGAGGGCAGCGGAGAGCAGCTGATAACACCAGATCTTCTGATTCAGCATTCAGCACTGAGACACCGACGGTCAGGCTGTGTAGCAGCAGGCTGTGGCCACCAGGGGGGGGCCTTGTTAACTCTCTGTGTCCTCACAGCTTCGGGATGGTTCTGACCAAAGGTCACGGGCAGTACATGGTCATGGGGAACGTCTCTGTGGAGGAAGGTAGGTCCCAACGTGGAGATCGTTTGACACATATATATCAATATATATCGATATATATGAACGTCATAAGTCCTATATATTGACCTGACAGTTGCTTTATGTCTGACCTGAGGAACCTTTCCTCTCCCCAGGCCTCCACGACCTCATGTCTCCGGATCTCAGCATCTCCTCTGAGTGGTAAGTCCTCGCATCGCTCACTTCCTGGAGCACGACATCACTTCCTGTACCATGAAGTCCCTTCTTGTATCATGACCAGTGTGTGTCTCTTTGTGTGTGTGTGTGTGCGTGCATATGTGTGTGTGTGCGCGTGTGTGTGTGTGTGTGTCTGTGTGTGTGTGTGTGTGTGTGTGTGTGTGTGTGTGTGTGTGTGTTGGCGTCTGTCTGTGTGTTGGCTTGTGTGTGTGTGTGTGTGTGTGTGTGTGTGTGTGTGTGTGTGTGTGTGTGTGTGTGTGTGTGTGTGTGTGTGTGTGTGTGTCTCAGGACCTACTGTGAGCTGGACATCGACCCTCACCACCGCAAGTACAGCCAGCTGCAGGCAGCGACCCGCTACCTGCTGGGGAAGGAACCGGACCTGGAGTGTGAGTCCAGTACCCCCTAGATCAGCAGAACCCTCTAGACCAGCAGAACCCTCTAGACCAGCAGAACCCTCTAGAGTCTAGACCAGCAGAACCCTCTAGACCAGCAGAACCCTCTAGACAAGCAGAACCCTGTAGAGTCTAGACCAGCAGAACCCTCTAGATCAACAGAACCCTCTAGATCAGCAGAACCCTGGAAACCAGCAGAATCCTGTAGATCAGCAGAACCCTGGAGACCGGCAGAACCCCCTTGACCAGCAGAACCCTCTAGACCAGCAGAACCCTCTAGACCAGCAGAACCCTCTAGAGCAGGGCTGCCCAATTTGAGGCCGATTTTATTTGGCCCGCGCCTTACCCACTGTATATATTATTGTTTTCCGCCATCAGCGCTCGGAATCTGCGCTCGCTCTCATTGAATATTATTTATTGATGCACTTCCATTCCTGACCCTAGAATAACATTGTGATACATTGATGGTAGGGTGGCGCTGTTGAGCTCCTATCCTGTTCAGCCGCCTCCCACATATTTGACTAAATATACTGAAAAATTTAAATTTTGGCCCACAAGCCTCCCCACGATTACATTTTGGCCCTCCACTGGGAAGAATTTGGGCCCCCCTGCTCTAGAGTCTAGACCAGCAGAACCCCCTAGACCCAGCAGAACCCTCTAGAGTCTAGATCAGCAGAACCCTCTAGACCCAGCAGAACCCTGGAGACCAGCAGAACCCCCTTGACCAGCAGAACCCTCTAGACCAGCAGAACCTTTAGCCGGTCTGGGAGGAGTAGGAGTGTCCTGCTGATGCTCCTCTCCTCCCGTTGCCTAGGTGATGAGCGCCTGCTGCAGCAGACCCTGTTCGACGCCGTGGTAACGGCCCCCCTGGAGGCCTATTGGAATGCCCTGATGCTCAACGAGCCAGACGGGTAACACACCTAACCCCAGCACCTAACCCCACCCCCTAACACCACCATCTAACACTGCCATCTAACCCCACCATCTAACCCCACCCCCTAACACCACCATCTAACACCAACATCTAACCCCACCCCCTAACACCACCATCTAACACCACCATCTAACCCCACCCCCTAACACCACCACCTAACACCAACATCTAACACCACCATCTAACACCACCCCCTAACACCACCATCTAACACCGCCATCACATCAAACACCGGCATCTAACATTACCACCTAAAGCCACCATCTAACACCACCACCTAACCCCACCATCACATGAAACACCACCATCACATCTAACACCACATCAAACACCCTAACACCACCATCAAATCAAACACAACTAACACCACCCTCACATCAAACACCACCATCACATCTAACACCACTAACACCAAATCTAACACTCTAACACCACCATCAAATCAAACACAACTAACACCACCCTCACATCAAACACCACTAACACCACCCTCCTATCAAACAACACTAACACATCAACATGAGACGAAGTGATGTCTGCCGAGTGTTTCTGAAGGTGAAGGTGTTTCCGCTGCAGGGTGATGGAGGGGGTGGAGACGGCATTCCTTGGGACGCGCTCGGGCCTGACCAGGCTCTTCAGATACGCTGGGCTGGAGACCAGAATTGCCAAGTAGGTCACCGGATAACACCGCCCGATAACACCACCCGTAAACACCACCCCATAACACCATCCAATAACACAGCACGATAACACCGCCCGATAACACCACCCCATAACACCAACCCATAACACCACCCGATAACACCGCCCGATAAAACCATCCCATAACACCACGCCATAACACCGCCCGATAACACCACCCCATAACACCATCCAATATCACCGCCCGATAACACCGCCCGATAACACCGCCCCATAACACTGCCCGATAACACCACCCGATAACACCACCCGATAAAACCGCCTGATAACACCACCCCATAACATCACACGATAGCACCAGATACGATAACACCGACCGATAACACCACCTGATAACACCACCTGATAACACCAACCGATAACAGCACCCGATAACACATATATTACCTGTTAGCTTGATGTTACCTGTTAGCATCATGTCACCTGTGACATGTGATGACATCTTGTGATGTCAGCTCCTATGTTCCCCGCAATCTATCTATCTTTACGGTAGACTCTCAGCCAGTGTTTCCGCTAGTAAAAATTGGTGCCGGTCATGTGACCTGGAAGGTTTCAGTTTAACGTTTTTAGATCGGGCCCAGAAAATCAAGCCCGACCCGACCCGAGCCCGTACAGGTTCTGTCCGAGCCCGGCCCGGCCCGACACATTCACTGTAATTATGAGTCCAAGCCCGATTTCAACCCGACATTTTTTTAATACATGTGTAACTTTGTACACATTTGTTACTTAGGCCTACTCTGCTTAATATATATGTAAGGAATAATGTATAGAACGCCGGTCATTATCGGGAAAATAATCCCCGACAGGGTGAACAGGACACCGACGTGCAGCGGAGGTGTCTTGCTTCGCCCTGAAGGGGCTTATTTTCGATAATGACCGGCGACGTTCTATATATTATCCCGCTTATTACACAGCTACTTGCCAAAACGAAAAAATAACTTCACATGGTGTGTTTTTTTTTTTTTTTACACAAATTATTCGTTACCAGCATTCGTAGTGTTGATCAGCAGAAAACTAGTCCGCCAAAGACGTTGACGTCGCTTAGCAACCGAAGACGCTGGGGTTGTTACCGGACTACTACCCATGCAAGTGAACGGAGCGTTCCACGGCATTGAGAAGTCCGGAGTAATAAAGGCCTATAATATTTCTGTTTGATGTTGATTTGAGGTTTGATGTTACCTGTTAGCATCATGATGTGGTGTTTTGGCTGGACAGGAAGTTCCTGACCCCCTCTGATAAGGACAACCTGTTCACCGTGGACCACTTCCCTCTGTGGTACCGCCTCGCCGTGGAAAACCCTCCTGGAAAGTTCTACTACTACAGCGTCAACGATAAAGGTCTGCTCCTCTCCTTTCCTCCTCCCTTCTCCTCTCTCCTTCCTTTTCCTCACTTCTCTTCTCCTCTCCTCTCTCCTCCCTCCCCCTCCCCTCTCTCCTCTCTCCACCTCTCTCCTCACCTCTCCTCTCTCCTAACTGTCTCCCTCCTCCTCTCTTCTCACCTCTCCTCTCCTCCCCTCTCTCCACCGCTCTCCTCCCCTCTCCTCTCTTCTCTCCTCTCCTCCCTTCTTCTCTCTCCTCACCTCTCCTCTCTCCTCCTTTCTCCTCTCTTCTCCTCCCCTCTCCCCCCTCCCCTCTCCCCTCTCCTCCTCTCTCCTCCCCTCCTCTCCCCTCTCCTCCCCTCCTCTCCTCTTTCCTCCTATCTCCTCTCTCATTTCTAAACCAAACAAAGTAAAATTGACCCTCCACACTTTGGTACTAATAATTGGTACTAATAATTGGTACTAACACTAATAATCTTGATGTAATGTGTTAAATAGTGTCAGTGTTTGTATAACGTAGACATCGCCTATCACTACAACCAGTTTGTTTCAGATGTCACTTCTCAGGATGAAGCTACCAATTAGAGTCGACCTGAAGACTTGAAGTTTCATTTGGTCTTCCGAACAGGAAGTGAACTCTCTTCCTCTTCCTGTCTTCTTTGTGTGCCGCTTCAGGAACAACGTTTGTGGTCGCCACAACGGCCGTGACGATGTCTACAGGGGGGAGGACGGCCTTGGTGGGGGGTGAGTTCCATCGCATTCTCCTGTCTGGTCTGCAGGTATACAGCCCACTGTGGACAGATGATATCACAGCCCACTGTAGACAGGTGATTTCACAGCACACTGTGGACCAGTGATATCCCAGCCTGCTCTGACTGGTGATATCCCAGCCTGCTCTGACTGGTGATATCACAGTCTGCTCTGACTGGTGATATCAAAGCATGCTGTGGACCATTGATATCACAGCCTGCTCTGACTGCTGATATCACAGCCTGCTCTGACTGCTGATATCACAGTCTGCTCTGACAAGTGATATCGCAGGTTGCTCTAAACAGGTGATATCACAGTCTGCTCTGAAAGGTGATATCACAAGATGCTCTGTACAGGTGATATCATACCTTGTTCTGACAGGTGATGTCATGCTCTGACAGGTGATGCCATGCTCTGGCTGGAGGTGCTTTCTCTGACTTGCTGCTGGGTGTAGACTTTGTTAGACAGCAGTAGTGTCGTCACTGTCATGATCTTTGTCTTTTAAGAGGTGAGTGTAGCGTTACGAGATGGATGGTGTTCAGGGTGTTTCACTGCTCAGTATCAGGAAGCACTAGAGCTGACTCATGGAAACACTTTATTGGGTCCTCAGAGGTAAACACACAGAATCAGTACAGGTGCTTGGTGTCCTATCAACTATTCTGAGAAACAGATAGTTAGGGTTAGGGTCAGCTCTCTGGTCATTGATTGTAATATGGGTGTCCATGTAAGCTACAACATCTAGATAACTAGCTCTACACTTTCAACAGTATTTCCAGCAATGGTTGTGGTCTGGAATGATGTTGAGGTCCTAAAGGTCAAACACGTTCAAGGTTCATCTCCTTGGCTATCCTCACTAGTGCTCACTAGCAGCTATGGTTCAGTTGCAGTCAAGGGGAAAATATGAAGGAACATAGCAGGAACTGAGGGGAACTGGACACAATTGCAGGTCAGCAGGGACTCTGAGTCCATCAGAGAGCTCCTCTGACCAAACACAACAGATCACGAGGTCAGAAGAGGAGGTAGCTTTAGGCTCTGAACAACAGACAAATCAACTTTCTAGACATCTTAATGCAGAGGAACTGAGGTACATTATGAGGCATAACGCTGCATTCTGGGTAGGGATGAGCGAGATCAGGTGGTCAGCAGGAGCTCCTCGTCATGTCCGGCTCTCACAACGTTATGGGTTTAGTCCTTGAGTGACTTCCAGTGAGTTCAGAGGCATGACATTAAGGAGCCAGCAGAGGTCAGAGGTCATCTAGTTCAAAGATGTGAATGGGAGATTGAACAATGGGTTTTGAACCCCAAACCTTTACACCCTAACCCGTGACAACCCCCCAGACTCAAACCGATATCAGGAACCCTAGCTCAGCGCCCCGCCCCCACACGGTCCATCGTCCAATCAGAAGCTGCTGATGCGGTAACTAGGGACGACCGGGCAGGGTTCTTTAGGCGGAACCTCTCCGTCCTCCTCCTCATCCTCCTCCTCCTCCTCCTCCTCCTCTTGCTCCTCCTCCTCTGGGGAGGTCAGGCTCATGGCGGGCCCCGCCCCCGTGGCCCCTCCCTGCAGGAGGAGGGGCTTCCCGCGGCGCTTGGCGCCCCGCTGGTACCTCGCCATCAGGGAGGCGTAGACGCAGCCGTAGGTGGCGGCAACCACCATCATCACGCACACAGTGCCGCAGACCACGCCCGCTACCGCCTGCGTGGCCCCGGCCCGCCGCACGCTGGCCGGCCTGTAGCGCGTCCGCACGCAGTCCTCCCCCCCGGAGTGGGGGCGGTGGGGGCAGGGGGGCCGCGAGGAGGGGGAGGAGGGGGAGGACCGGTCGTGCAGGCAGCGCAGGAACATCTCCGCCGGGAGGCTGCGCACCTCACGACCCTTGACCTCCAGGGGCAGGACGCAGGTCAGGGAGTCCAGCTGGCCGCCTACAGGGAGAGACACTGAGTATGTACTAGTACTACAGTATGTACTACAGTATGGGGTACTACAGTCTAGCTGGCCACCTGCAGGGAGAGAGACACTCAGTATGTAATACATTACGTGCTGGTACTACAGTATGTACTAAAGTATGTACTACTACTGACTAATGTCAGAAGGCACTAGTATCAGAAGGTCCTAGTATGTGGAGCCCAGACTGACCCCGGTAGACCATCCAGTCCAGCCAGTGCCGCAGACCCCCCAGCCGGCAGTCACACTGCCAGGGGTTCCCCGAAAGCTGCAGCTGCTCCAGTCTCCCCAGGGGCTCCAGCACGGCCCGCCCCAGGACGCTGAGCCGGTTCCGGGACAGGGACAGCCAGACCAGGCCCCTCAGGCCGCCCAGCAGCCCGGCCGGCAGCCACGCCAGCCCGTTGTCGGACAAGTCCAGACCCCGGAGCTGCCACAGCCCCTGGAAGCTGGCCCGGGTCAGACCCGGACCCCTGGAGCCGCTCCCTGGAAGGAGAGACCGGGTCATGAGGACGTCCCCTCCAACACGCTCATCAAACACACAAGAAGAAGGTGGCCCTGAGGTCAGAGGTCTTCAACCCTCTACCTTCTGGTCTTTGTAGACCCTCCAGGGGTCAGCGAGGGCGTTTACTGTACTCTGAGGCCCTACCTCCGTCCATCAGGGCAGGCTCCTCGGTGGTGTTCCGTGGTGGGTGGAGGTGGGTGGAGGCGCCCAGCGCGTTGGAGGACAGGTTGAGCCACCTCAGGCCCCCCAGGGCCAGGAACAGCCCGGGCTGGAGGCGGGCCAGCAGGTTCTGGGACAGGTCCAGCACCTCCAGGGAGGCGGAGGAGGACAGGTTGGCCAGCTCGGCGGGCCCCAGCCAGGAGAGGTTGTTCTGGGCCACGGAGAGGCCAGTGGTCCCCGGGGGCAGCGGGGCCGCGGCCCCCAGGGACACCAGACCCAGACCCGAGCAGTCGGTGCTGTTGCCCTCGCAGCTGCACACGTCCGGACAGCCGCCGGCCAGGCCCAGTAGGGCCAGTAGGACCAGTGCGGCCAGTAGTGCTCCAGCAATGGGACTGGCTGGGAGAGATAAGATAACATGGTACTCTGGGAGGGTGGGGGAGGAGACTGCGGTGTGTTTACATGTGCACTAATGAAACACTCTTAATCTGGTTGAGGCTCTCCTTACTGAGGCTCTTGTGAACACCTGAGTGTGATGAAGTGGTTCCGCTCATTACTGCAGAGATCACTGAACCATCGGTCCATGTAGCGTAGAAAGACCCGGAAGGCTTCATCCTCGAAGCAGAGCTGGTCCGCCGACCACAGCAGCAGGACATGGGAGGAAGGCCGTGAAGAAGTGTACCCTCACCCTGACCCTGGATCTGTGGGAGCCTCAGGACTTACCCCGCCCCCCCGGCCTCTGCTCCAACCTCTGGTTCCTCATGTCTGCTCTGAAGGCTGGTTGATGGATCAGTACTCAATGGTCTGCTGGTCCGATGGGTCAACGAGCCGAACCAGAGATCTGAAACATAGGAGACACAGAGACTGCTATTGGTTGTACTCGGAGCTGCCCAGTACAACCACAGTCTGCAACTGGTTCTACTGGGTGCTGCCCAGTATAACCACAGCCTCCTCCTGGTCTTCTGGGTGCTGCCTGGCTCCAGGGCTGTTGGGTTGGGGGTCGTAAAGCTTGTAATCTCAGATTAAGAACGGATTACTGCAAAATATGTCAGACCAACAGATTCTTGATGATCTACACAAACTAACAACTACACACCAACAACTAAACACCACCACACACACAGACACACACACACACACACACATGCGCACACACACACAAACACACACACACAATCAACCATGCATACATGGCAGGGGGGAGTGAGTGAAAAAGAGAGGGAGAGAGCTTGTGTGTGGGTGTTTTACTCTAGTTCTTTCGTAAAGTGCCCCCCAAGGCGATATCTTCTTAACAGCACTCAGCCCCCTTATCACACACACTCCCCCCCCCCCACACACACACACACACACACTCAGTACTACTAAACATTCTGCTTTATACTGCACCACAAGAAATCTGATTTTCTCCCGCTTTTCTGAGAGAAGCTCTGGTGTTCAGACTGAGAGAGGAGATGGACCCCCTGTCTCATGAGGACCTGAGGTCTGCTCAGGGGGTCCCCTGCCCTCCTCCTCCTCCTCCTCCTCAGACCTTCATCCTCACTCAGAAGGATCAGCAGAATGGCTCATAGGCTCTGGAAAGAGCATCTCACACACACAGACACACACAGACACATGCACAGTCATGGTCGCACACACACAGAAACATACACAAACGCACACGCACACACACATACTCTTAACACACACACACACACACACCCACACACACACACACACACACACAAACACACATAATCTTAACACACACAAAGATTA
>NC_136942.1:11585912-11613412 GCF_949987615.1 Pollachius pollachius
AGCAGCCGTGTGACACTGCGTACCCCGGCTTCCTGTACGACGACTCCATCAGAGAGGCCAACAGCCTCATTAAGTGTGGCCGGTGTCAGAAGTAAACACACTCACTCACACACTCACACACACTCACTCACACTCACTCCCACTCACTCACACTCACTCACTCACACCCACACACACACACACACACACACACACACACACACACACACACACACACACACACATACACTTACTCACTCACTCACTCAAAGACTCAAACACACAAATACAAAATCCCTTAAACTCTAAAACCAAAAACCTTACCTGGGAAGGCAACCTAACCCTCAAACCAAACCTTATTAGGATTGGGCATGAGGGTTAGGGCGTCTTACGCCTCGTGCCCACTGCACCGTCCATCAAAGGACGTCTGAAGGCGTGGCTGACGGATGGGGGAGCTTTCCAGGGTCGTCAGAGCCCGAGTAGTGTCACAGTGCTTACATTTGCATGCGCGATCTGATTGGATGACGGATCCGTCACTGGCGAAAAAGTTGAAAAGTTCGTTCAGTTGAAAAAATTTAAACTTTTTGACGGCCGGATCCACAATGCATTGCGCGTCCGTCCCCATTCAAAGTCAATATACGTCAACGGACGGTGCAGTGGGCACGAGGCATCAATGATGGTGTTTTTGGTTCTAGGGTTTGGTGCAGTGTGTTGTATACTGCGAGTTACAGTGTGTAGTGTACTGTGTGTTGCAGTGTGTTGTGTACTGTGTGTGGCAATGTGTTGTGTACTGTGCGGTGCAATGTGTTGTGTACTGGGTGTTGCAGTGTGTTGTGTACTGTGTGTTGCAGTGTGTTGTCTACTGTGTGGTGCAGTGTGTTGTGTACTGTGTGGTGCAGTGTGTTGTGTACTGTATGTTACAGTGTGTTGTGTGCTGTGTGTTACAGTGTGTAGTGTACTGTGTGTTGTGTACTGTGTGTTGCAGTGTGTTGTGTACTGTGTGTTGCAGGATGTTTGTGGTGCAGTACGTCCCGGAGTCTAACCTGGTTCTGGTGGTGACCCAGGCAGACTGCGACTGCTCCCGGCAGTACGGCGCCATCCTGCTGGAGCCCAAAGAGATCAAATATATCCTCCTGACCCCTGACCCTGCAGACGTTCTTCTACTTTTGTATGGTTTACACTTCATCATTTCAACCCAAAGACAAGAATATAACCTATAACCCTCACCCTGTTGGGGTCAGTGCCTTGCTTCAGTGCTCTAAAAAGGGAATAGAACCCCTCACCCTGCAGTGTTAGTGCCTTGCTATAGACTACTGAATGTGTGTGTGCTCCTTAACTTCTGAGAACATAACGCCACGGTCAAGTGCAACCGCATGAAGTCCCAGAAGGTGAGGCGTCGCCCGGAGTCCTGCCATGCCTACCACCCCAAGGTAACTAACCTACCATAACTAACCTAACCCTACCACCCCAAGGTAACTAACCTACCCTAACTAACCTACCATAACTAACCTAACCCTACCACCCCAAGGTAACTAACCTACCCTAACTAACCTACCATAACTAACCTAACCCTACCACCCCAAGGTAACTAACCTACCCTAACCGTACCACCCCAAGGTAACTCACCTACCCCAACTAACCTAACCCTACCACCCCAAGGTAACTAACCTAACCAACCTACTCTAGCTACCCTAACCCTACCACCCCAAGGTAACTAACCTACCCTAACCAACCTAACCATTAGACACCAAGGTAACTAACCTACCCAAACTAACCTACCCTAACCCTACCACCCCAAGGTAACTAACCTACCCTAACTAACCTAACCCTACCACCCCAAGGTAACTAACCTACCCGAACTAATCCATCCTAACCTACCACCCCAAAGAAACTAACCTATCCGAACTTACCTACCCTAACCCTACCATGTATGTATGTGTATGTACATGTATTTAGATATGTTCAAGTATGTATATGTATGTACTTATGTATGTATATATTTACATGTATGTAAATACATTTAAATGTATAAAAGTATGTATGTGTATGTATGTAGCAATGGTATATATGTAGATATGTTTATATTTATGTATGTATGTGTATGTATGTATGTATGTCTGTATGTACATGTATGTATGTATGTCTGTAGGTATATATATGTATGTATGTTTGTATGTATACACATATGTCTGTATGAATATATATGTATTAGGGGTGTAACGTTTCACCGATACGAAGGGGTAACTGGTTGGATTAACAAAGATGCGACTACATCGATACGTAGGCTAGAGTATAGATTAAAAAAGGAAAAGAAATAATATAAAATTAATAAAATAACAGTTTAAGACTTATTATATAATGCCCCAGCCAGGCTGTTTGTATGTATATACGTGCGTCTGTACGAATATGTATGTATGTTTATGTATTAGGGGTGTAACGATTCACCGATACGAATTGGTAACCGGTTGGATTAACAACGATGCGACTACATCGATACGTTGGCCCCTGAATCGATTTAAAAGGACCAAGAATCGGTCGATGCACCGATTTAATCAGTTGAGTGAAGCTTAAAGGTTGTATCAGTGATGTTGGGTGATGTCAGTTCTGTTGGTATTTGAAGCGGGATCCCAAAAAAACAGCCAGCACGCCCGTCACGTCTGTGTTTCGAAGCTATGGTTCCTCTAGTATAGCATCAATGTTAGTATCCTCTAAGTCTAACAGCTACCCCCCCCCCCCCCCCACACACCAAACAGGAGAGCACTAAGGAGTGCGGGGGCGCGGCGGAGCACCGCCTCTCCACGCGGCTCTTCTCTACCTCGCTGGTCCTCTCCCTGGTCATCTGGCGGGGGACCTAGACCACATCCCAGCAGCCCTGGAGCCCTGAGGGGAGAGGCCCCAGAGGACGCCCTGTCAATCAACTCACCGGACGGCTAGCACGCAGCTAAAGACAGCTAACACATGCTAATAGACCCTAACAGACAGCTAGCAAACGGCTAGCATCTAACCAGCAAGCTAAAAGATGGCTACCTAACAACTAGCATGCGGCTAGCAGGCGGCTAGCGGATGCTAACAGACGGCTACCTCCCAGACGTGCTGGTTTCATAGAGCAGACCTCATCAGGTCCTCAGAGACCGGACTAGTCTCCTCCTCCGCGGCGTTCGTTCAGCTTCCAACGACTTCCTACTGGTTTGTACTGGGAAAGTTAGACCGCTTGTTAGTTAACATGCTTAATTATTCATGAGTGTGATGCAATGTGACCATCGTTCCACACGATGGCGCAAAATATACCCTTTTTAAAATAATGAATGCAAATAAATATAAAAATGTTTTGTATTATTTTTATTAGTAAATTATGTACATATAAATATTGTATTCGTTACAATTTCTGAAGCGAGTCCTGACGTCCAGATGTTTGAGGTCCAGAATCAGGAGGTGGAGCTCAAACATCTGGACTTTAACCCAGAGCGGTTTCTGACCAGAGATATTACAGCGTGTTTATACCGTTACCTGACAACATCACAGCATGGGAACACTGACTGAGGTTCTGAGTTCGATTCCCCTGTGACCCAGCACTTGTGGGCATGTATCTGGCAGGTGCTATGAATGAGCTGAATATTCGGATTCAGTGTAAGTTTCTTTGTATATTGTGTATCCTATGGACGTGCTCCAACGTTATTTGATGTTAGAGTGATTCTGGTCCTGATGATCATGAGGCGGGGTCGTACCTTCACACTCGCTGCTCTTCGTCGGGTTCACCCTCAGATTGATCAGACGGGTCTCAGACATAACAAATTTTTAACTTCATAATCTTCACAGCATTCCACCTTGTTTGACTGACCTGAAACTACATTTCCTCACGGCGTCGCTAGAGAAGCTAACGCTCCTCCTGAGGGAACCCTTAACTTAACACTCCTCCTGGTTCCCATAGGAACCCATCAGAACTGCACACTGGTCAGTTCTAGGAACACTTCTAACCAGTCTACCCACCAGCCAAACTGTTCGGTGTAGCTGGCACACAAAAGTATCGACATATATTTAAAAACAAACAAACTCAAATTTATTCAAATTAACTCAACTGATTCAAGTCAGAAAACAAGATGGGGGAATTCAGAGGATAAAATGAAATCAAATTGAGCTTTGGTCTCACGTCAGAGGAGGTGATTGGACGACTTCTGGGAGTTCTGGTGTCGTCGCTGTAGCATCGACTATGTAGCGCACAACAGAGACCAACACACATCACGCTGGCTTCCTTCAGATCTGGAGCTTCCAGATGCTCTCGACTCCAAACCATTCTTGCGTAAGCCAGTCAAAGAAATGTCAATAAAATGTGATAAATACTTTTCTTGAGGTTGAAATAACGTAGGAGGTGGAGAACGCTGGGGAAGTCTTCAAAAGATCAGCAGAGAACCTTAAACCAACCATCCTATGCCGAGGGTCAAAAGGTCAGGGGTCAAGGCCCTGGGTCATGGGGTCAGTGTCTAGGCGGTCTGCTTCTCCTGGGCCGGGGGCCCCTCCTCTGGGGCAGCCTCCCTTTCCTGGTTCCAGTCCCTCAGCCCCACTGGCAGGCTGGTGTCCTCCTCGAAGCTCCCGGTTCCTGCCACAAAGTCCTCATAGGTCGACTTCTCGTCGAAGGGCCGTGGCCCTAGCAGCTCCAACATGTCCGCCTTGTCCAGCACCTCCTTCTCCAGGAGCCGCCGGCCCACCTGGGGAGGAGCAGGGTCAGGGCATCAGCCAGGAGCACCTAGAACTACAACCAGGAGCACCAGAACCACAACCAGGGGCACGTAGAACCACAACCGGGGGCACGTAGAACCACGACCGGGGGCACGTAGAACCACGACCGGGGGCACGTAGAACCACGACCAGGGGCACGTAGAACCACGACCGGGGGCACGTAGAACCACGACCGGGGGCACGTAGAACCACAACCAGGGGCACATAGAACCAAAACCAGGGGCACCTAGAACCACAACCAAGGGTACCTAGAACCACAACCAGGGGCACATAGAACCACAACCAGGGGCAGGTAGATCTACAACCAGGAGCAGGTAGAACAACCGGGGGCACGTAGAACTAAACCCAGGGGCAAATAGGACTACAACCGAGGCATGTAGAACTACAACCAGGAGCACGTAGAACTACAACCAGGAGCAGGTAGAACTACAACCAGGAGCAGGTAGAACTGCACGTAGAACTACAACCAGGAGCAGGTAGAACTACTGCACGTAGAACTAAACCCAGGGGCAAGTAGGACTACAACCGGGAGCTCGTAGAACTACAACCCGGTTCTCACATACAACTAAACCCAGGGGCACATAGGACCTCAACCGGTGGCATGTAGTATTACAACCGGGGGTATGTAGAACTGAACCAAGGGGCACATAGAACTACAACCGGTGGCACGTAGAACTACAACCAGGGGCACGTAGAACTACAACCCGGTTCTCACTCTGGACTACAACCAGGTATTCACTCTGAACTACAACCGGAGCTGAAAATGTCTGTGTTCAGGCAGTTGAACCTGTATTACATAAAGTCTATGTTGAGTCAGTTTAACCTGATCTGACCTGACAGGTAACCATCTTCTGGAGGTCCTGGTCCTATCACCTAGTCTGACCTGGTGGGTCACCGTCCTCTGGAGGTCCTGGTCCTATCACCTAGTCTGACCTGGTGGGTCACCGTCCTCTGGAGGTCCTGGTCCTATCACCTAGTCTGACCTGGGGCCCTTCTGGTCTGGGTTTCTCACCATGTCCACCATCTCCTTCTTGTCCTGGATAAGCTCCAGGGTGCGCTGGTAGGCCCGGTCCACCAGCTCCCGGACCTCCTGGTCGATGAGCTCCGCCGTGGCCTCGCTGTACGGCTTCTCCATCACCATCTCCCCCTGCCGGGCCAGGTCGAAGGACACCTGGCCCACCTTATCACTCATCCCGAACTGGACCACCTGGGGACAGGGCGATATAGGGGTACAGCTTTAGGGGTTGGAGGGGTACAGGTTTAGGGTGAGAGGGGTACAGGTTTAGGGGCTGGAGGGGTTCAGGTTTAGAGGTAGAGGGGTTCAGGTTTAGGGGCTGGAGGGGTTCGGGTTTAGGGGGTAGAGGGGTACAGGTTTAGGGGTACAGGTTTAGGGGGTGGAGGAGTACAGCTTTAGAGGTAGAGGGGTACGGGTTTAGGGGGTAGAGGGGTACAGGTTTAGGGGTTGAGGAGTACAGGTTTAGAGGTAGAGGGGTACGGGTTTAGGGAGTGGAGGGGTACAGGTTTAGGGGGTAGAGGGGAACAGGTTTAGGGGTACAAGGTTCGGGGTACCTGGGCGTAGGCGGACTGCGTGACCTTCTTGAGGTCGTCCTGCGCCCCGGTCGTGACCTTCCTGAAGAACACCTGCTCCGCCACACGGCCGCCCAGCATCATGCACATGCGGTCGAACAGCTGCTCCGCCGTGTACAGGTACTGCTCCCGCGGCAGGTACTGAGCGTAGCCCAGACCCTTCCCCCGCGGGATGATGGACACCTGAGGGGGGCGCACACACACACACACACACACACACAGGTAAGATACCAACTCTGCTGGCGACTCCAGACGGATAGTGCAGTACAACTGAGTACTAGGACAGTGTGTCCTAGTACTTGATTGTTTACTAGTACTAGGAGTGTGTACTAGTACAAGGAGAGTGTGCACTGGTACCAGACAGTGTGTCCTTGTACTAGGAGTGTGTACTAGTACTAGGAATGTGTACTATGACCAGACAGTGTGTATTAGTACCAGACAGTGTGTACTAGTACCAGACAGTGTGTAATAGTACCAGTCAATGTGTAATAGTACCAGACAGTGTGTAATAGTACCAGACAGTGTGTAATAGTACCAGACAGTGTGTACTAGTACTAGGAGTGTGTACTACTACCAGACAGTGTGTACTAGTACTAGTGGTGTGTACTGACCTTCAGCAAGGGGTCTGCGTGCTCCAGGTACCAGCCCACGATGGCGTGCCCGGCCTCGTGGTACGCCACCGTCTTCTTCTCATTCGGCTGCAGCACCTGAGTCCTCTTCTCCAGACCTGTCAGTCAGACATTATGAACACATGAATGGATGAGGACCTGAGTCCTCTTCTCCAGACCTGTCCGTCAGACATTATGAACACATGAATGGATGAGGACCTGAGTCCTCTTCTCCAGACCTGTCCGTCAGACATTATGACCACATGAATGGATGAGGACCTGAGTCCTCTTCTCCAGACCTGTCAGTAAAACATTATGAATACATGAATGGATGAGGACCTGAGTCCTCTTCTCCAGACCTGTCAGTCAAGCATTATGAACACATGAATGGATGAGGACCTGAGTCCTCTTCTCCAGACCTGTCAGTCAATCATTATGAGCGCATGAGCCGTGACCGAGCTCATGTGTTTGTTTTCAGCTAATCAACAAATCTCTAATGGTTTGTCCCGTCCTCCGGCGTCACATTCTATAAAGTGAGGAGAAGGAATTGAGAAGGAGGAAGGAGCCCACCTCCGATCACGCGGTCGATGGCCTGCTCAAAGTGCTTCCCGCCCACGGCCGCGTTGAGGTGTCGGGCGGCGATGAGCGCGGCCTCGTTGCACACGTTGGCGATGTCCGCTCCTGAGGACGACAACAGTTATTCACTCATTACCCTTATGATATAAACAGCTTATAATGTCCTTCTGTGACCCTCTACACCCATGTGACCCTCTACACCCATGTGACCCTCTACACCATGTGACCCTCTACACCATGTGACCCTCTAGACAATGTGACCCTATAGACAATGTGACCATATAGACCATGTGACCCTCTAACCCATGTGACCATATAGACAATGTGACCCTCTATACCATGTGTCCCTCTAAACCATGTGACCCTCTACACCATGTGACCCTCTACACCATGTGACCCTCTACACCATATGACTCTTTAAATCATGTGTCTGTGTAAACCAAACCTGTGAATCCCGGGGTGGCGGCAGCCATCTTCCTAGCGAGCGCGTCCCGGTCCAAGCTGGGCTCTAATTTGATTGGTCGGAGATGGACTTTAAAGATGGATGCCCTTCCTTTGATGTCAGGAGGACCTGGGAGGAGACAGACACATCTCAGCTGAGCATGCTCCGTTCATTTGTTTTTCCTGCCTTCATGTTGCTGAGGAAAGACAGCCTCTTACAGAGGTTAAAGGTCAGATAAGGTCCCTCTTACAGAGGTTTAAAGTCAGATGAGGTCCCCTCTTACAGAGGGTAAAGGTCAGATAAGGTCCCCACTTACAGAGGTTTAAGGTCAGATGAAGGTCAGATCAGTGAACCAGGAGCATTGTGGGTAGGCTTACCAATGAAGATCTGCCGGTCGAAGCGGCCCGGTCTCATGAGGGCTGGGTCCAGGATGTCGGGTCTGTTGGTGCCGGCCAGGACCACCACGTTGGTGGCTGTGTTGAAGCCTGCAGGCAACCACAACAACAACAACCAGCAGGTCAAGAACAACAACATCCAGCAGGTCAAAAACAACAACCAGCAGGTCAACAACAACAACCAGCATGTCAACAACAACCAGCATGTCAACAACAACAACCAGGTGAACAACAACAACAACCACCAGGTCAACAACAACAACAACCAGGTCAACAACAACAACAACCATCAGGTCAACAACAATAATAACAACCAGCAGGTCAACAACAACAACCAGCAGGTCAACAACAATAATAGCAACCAGCAGGTCAACTACAACAACCAGCAGGTCAACCATAACATCAATAACAACAAACACTAACAACGAGCTGTGGAGAGCAGTGAGACCAACTCAAACCATCCATCATGCGTTCTGTTCCCAGAGAGGATGGAACCAACAGCCTGAGGAACCTTCCAGACCAACATGGTGTGTCCGATCTAACCCAGGGTACAGAATAACCTTAGTAACGATGGGTAATAACTCACAATGATCGTCTGATATACCCCAGCTAACAAGTGTTTAACTAGTGGCTAACTAGGGGCTCACCATCCATCTCCACCAGCAGCTGGTTAAGCGTGTTCTCCTGCTCGCTCTGCCCTCCGAAGTTGCCCCCTCCTCTCTTGCGTCCCACGGCGTCAATCTCATCGATGAAGAGGATGCAGGGCGCGTTCTTCCTCGCCATGGCAAACATGTCCCTCACCTTATCCACGACACAGAGGTCAAAGGTTAGAGGGTGGAAGAGTTTAGTCATCAACAATCTTCTCAAGGCGGCCTACAGGTAGAGCGAGGACAATGGGGAGTGACCCCTGAACCCTCTGGTCTGACACAGGAGCCTCCAGCAGGTGAACCCAGAACGCTGTGGTCCAGCCGGTGACCCCCCACCCCTGTGGTGCGACCCAGCAGGCGACCCCAGAGGTCCAGCCGGTGTTGACCCCAGAGGTCCAGCCGGTGTTGACCCCTGAGGTCCAGCCGGTGTTGACCCCTGAGGTCCAGTCGGTGACCCCAGACCCCTCCGGTCCCATACAGTGTGTGCGGGGACTCACCCGGGCCGGGCCCACGCCCACGAACATCTCCAGGAACTCGGAGCCGTTGACGGTGATGAAGGGCACGTCCGCCTCCCCAGCCGTGGCCTTGGCCAGGAGGGTCTTTCCCGTCCCCGGGGGTCCGGACAGCACCGCCCCCTGGGGGAGCACACGGTACTCCAGGTTAATAACAGGTTATTACAATTTACTTGGCAATAACCACAGGGGTTAGCGCACACACACACACACACACACACACACACACACACACACACACACACACACACACACACACACACACACACACACACACACACACACACACACACACACACACACACACACACACACACACCTTTTCTTGACCCATGACCCGATAGTACTAGAATGAGCTAGTGCTGGTCCTAGGACTAGTTAGTGCTGGTCCCGGGACTAGAAAGTGCTGGTCCTGGAAATAGTGAGTGCTGGTCTTAGAACGAGTGAGTGCTGGTCCTAGGACTAGTGAGTGCTGGGACTAGTTGGTGCTGGTCCCAGGACTAGTTGGTGCTGGTCCCAGGACTAGTTGGTGCTGGTCCTAGTTGGCGCTGGTACCTTGGGGATCTTGGCCCCCAGGTCCTGGTACTGCTTGGGGTTCTTCAGGAAGTTGACAAACTCGAGGATCTCCACCTTGGCCTCCTCGCAGCCTGCCACGTCCTTGAACTTCACCTCGATGTTCTCCTTCATCATCTTGGCCGTTGACTCGCTCATGCTGAAGGGGCCCCGCCCGCCGCCGGCCCCGCCCCCCATGGGGCCCCGCCGCAGCGTGAACAGCAGGAAGCCGATCAGCAGCAGGGTGGGGATCATGCTCATCAGGAAGGAGCTGGGGGGGGGAGAGAGAGACAGAGAGAGGGAGACAGAGGGAGACAGAGAGAGACAGAGAGAGAGAGACAGAGAGAGAGAGAGAGAGAGAGACAGAGGAAGACAGAGAGAGAGACAGAGACCGAGGGAGGGGGGGACAGAGAGAGAGACAGAGACAGAGAGGCCGAGGGAGGGAGGGCGAGAGAGAGAGACCGAGGGAGCGGGGGACAGAGAGAGAGACAGAGACAGAGAGGCCGAGGGAGGGAGGGTGAGAGAGAGAGACCGAGGGAGGGGGGGACAGAGAGAGGGAGGGAGGGAGACGTTAGACTACTTAACAAACTTTATGTATCATGGTGCTACATGTATATTACTAGTTTATTATGTTTAGGGTACATTAAGGGGTATATAAGGGATAGCTTAGCAGGGATATAAGGGTTATATCCAGGCTATAAAAGGGGTATATGAGGGGTACATTCAGGCAGTACTAAGGTTGTATCCAGGCTACATGAGGGCTACATTAGGGCTGTATTGGGTGTACATTAGGGCTGTATTGAGGTTGTATCCAGGCTATATGAGGGCTACATTAGGGCTGTATTGGGGGTACATTAGGGCTGTATTAAGGCTATCTCCAGGTACCCGTCGCTCTCGGTGCTGTAGACCACGGCGATGCGGTGAGATGGTTCCAGGCCCAGCTCCATGTGGGCTGCCTCCAGGTTACGCTCAAACGTGTCCACACTGCCGATGTTGAACCACACGTAGCCCTACACACACAGTTTATTAATTATCTGTTGATATTTAACCTAACCAAGTGTATGGGCTTTACGGTCGGGGAGTGAAGACAGTGTGTGTCTTTACCCCGTCAGAGGAGTCCGCTCCTGGGGCCAGAACCACCCGGACAAACTGCTTGTTCACCACCTCCAGACGCTCCACCTGCACACACAAAGGACATGAGATCACACACACACACACAGGACATGAGATCACACACACACACAGGACATGAGATCTCACACACACAGACACACACACAGGACATGAGGTCACACACACAGGACATGAGATCACACACACACACACAAACACACACAGGACATGAGATCACACACACACAAACACATACAGGACATGAGATCACACACACACACACACACACACACACACACACACACACACACACACAGGACAGTAGATCACACACACACACACAGGACAGGAGATCACACACACACAGGAGATGAGATCACACACACACACACAGGACATTAGATCATACACACACACACACACACACAAACACGACATTAGATCAAACACACAGGACATGAGATCACACAGACACACAGGAAATGCAATCACACACAGGGAATGCAATCACACACACACACACACCAGTCCCCCCCCCCAAAGTGTGTGCGTATATATATATATTGGTATATGTCTGTATGAGGGTGTTTGTCTGTATGTGTGTGTGTGTGTGTGTGTGTGTGTGTGTCTGTGTGTGTGTGTGACTGTGTGTGTGTGTCTGACCATGCCCCTCCCCAAGTAGCGGTGGATGAAGTCCTTCCAGCTGATCTCGCGCCCCGTGTCTCTGAACAGGAAGTAGAGCAGCGCGGACGTCACCCCCGCCACCGTCACCGCCATGTAGCGGAAATCCTTCTCATCCCACGGCATGTCCCCCTGCAACACAGCCGGACATTAGTACACTCTCTCACTCTCCCCCTGCAACACAGCCGGACATTGATACACTCTCTCACTCTCCCCCTGCAACACAGCCGGACATTAGTACACTCTCTCACTCTCCCCCTGCAACACAGCTGGACATTAGTACACGCTCTCACTCTCCCCCTGCAACACAGCCGGACATTAGTACACTCTCTCACTCTCCCCCTGCAACACAGCTGGACATTAGTACACCATCTCACTCACACTCCCTCTCACACTTCCAGAATGAATGTATCGGACATGCATATTGTTTCTGAACTGAATTGTAAGCTACAATGTACAATATTTGAAGCGACATGGGTCCTTAAATGCAAGAACAGAAATACACTTTAACTGGAGTCCAGGAAAACACATCTTACAGCAAATTAGTCCTTTGCCCTACCTTCTGCAAGCGGCTCCACCAATCTTTCCCTCCTCCACTTCCTCCTCTCTTTCCACCTCCACCTCCTTTCTTCGCACCTCCTCCCCCTGCTCCTTCTGGCTCTTGGCTTTTACCATCTGAGGGTCAGAGAGACCCAGAGTTAGGTTCTCTCCACTGGAACATTGCACCCGCTCCACTTACCTGCTCTGATAGTTGGGGACTATAAAAACATCCTCTTCATAATGAGAACAACAATAGTATAACAATTATAATAATAATAACAGCACTTTGGTACAGCCAGGTCGTCGGTTGTACCTTTAGGGTCGGTGGAGTAGAAGCGCCAGGTCGTAGAGTCACCACCATGACGAGACAGAAACTTGGCTTGAACCAAAAGCCCGTTCTGTAATAAAACACAAAGTACTCCTCCGTGTCACATTTCTATCAACCACACACTGCTTGGCAGTGGTTAACGTGTCCCACAGGTACATTACAGAGGGGGCTGGCGTTTAACACCAACAATCACATCTCTCTGCTCGTCACCGCACACATCATATCACTGCAGAGTCCTAGACTTCACCCATAGCTATTGAACCAGCTAGTCTGGTAACTACTGTACTACTTAACTAGTCTGGTAACTACTGTACTATTAAACTAGTATGGTAACTACTGTAAGACTAAACTAGTCAGGTAACTACTGTACTAATAATCTAGTCTGTAACTACTGTACTACTAAACTAGTCTGATAACTACTGTACTACTAAACTAATCTGGAAACTACTGTGCTTCTTAACTGGTCTGGTAAATACTGTACTGGTTAACTAGCATTAGCTCCAGGTGATCCAACACAGTTAACCTTGTCATCCGTCTCAAACCACCCGACCTGCTCACCGTGTCGGCGGAGCCCCAGAGCCCCAAAGAGGAGAGGTGTGACCGGGTCCGGAGCCCCGCGGTGGGGGGCGGGGAGAGGCTCCAGGCCGCCCGGCCACAGACGCTCCTCAGGGAGGCCAGCCGCCCGGCGCCCCCCGGGTGGAGCAGCCCTAGTAGCCGCGACATGCTCCTCTGTATGATCTACCGAAGGTTCAGTTACTGCCCCTGGTGAAGCTCATCTGCAGCGCGGCGGGTCGATAACATGGGTCGTTGTTGTTGTTGAACAATAGCATGTGTGTTGTTTCAGAATAATAGCATGTGTGATGTTATATGTGTTGTTATATGTGTGATGTTATTGAATAACTCGAGTCTCATTGAGTAACAGCTTCAGAGGAGTCAATGAGGATGATGTAAGGACCGGGGGGTCAGTCCTGCTGGTGCCTGATCCAATGTGTCGTGTTGAGAACTTAAAACACCCGGGGAAATAGATAAATGCTGTTAAATCATGGTGATTCTACTTGATAATGGGTGTTCAATAAATCTTTTTGAGTAGTTACAGCGTTTAGATTTTTAATATGCAGTCGTTTTGATACAGGCGGTGAAAGAACACCTCAGAACCTGACGGGCATCCTCGTTGGAGCTGATTGGCTGTAGCCCGCGTTGCCAGATCCTGGGTTCATAAGTAAAATCAGGAGGGGAATGTTTTAATAGGTCTTATTTTTAAATGTTATGTAAGATCCAACTAATTAACACATGCCAACTTGGTTAATATGTATCTTCTTAAGGTATTCTCTTTTTGTTGAAGATATATAAATGTGGTTCAATTTATTTAAATAAAATATGGTTGTTCAAAAAAGAATAAAATAACTTCTCATAATCGTCCACTGTTGTTAAGATTGAAGTAATGAACAGTAGAAGTGTTATAGCAGGGAGCGTTTTATACCAACTAGGGATTAGAGCTGAGCCTCGTGTAGGGGTGCTCTGTCGCCCCCTGGAGGTGTTGTGGAGGTAAATGATCAAGATTCAAGAGCTGTATTGGTCACATACATATACAAGAAACGCAGTAAAATGCAAAAAACGCAGTGAAATGCAAAATGAAGAACTGTTCGCACGGAGCACGAAACCCGACCACGCCTTTCTCATTGCCTGTAGGCCTGTCCATAAGATGCTGTTTGACTCTGCTGCTTGGAGGTTTCCCAGCACCAACAGAACCTTGACTGTAACCCACCTCAACATGAGAAGGAGTTCGAGGAGAACCTCCCCAGAGCAAGAGGAGAGACCTGGAGAAGGACCTCATGAGAGGGACGACCTCCCCAGACCTAGAGACCTGGAGAAGGAGAGGATACCTCCCCAGAGCCAGAGGGGAGACCTGGAGAGGGAACACAGGAGAGGGACCACAGGAGAGGGACCACAGGAGAGGGACCACAGGAGAGGGACCACAGGAGAGGGACCACAGGAGAGGGACCACAGGAGAGGGACCACAGGAGAGGGACCACAGGAGAGGGACCACAGGAGAGGGGTCTAGGAAGGCAGCAGGCAGGCCAATGGGAACATGCATTTCAACCCCCCAGGGGCTCTGATCCCTCCTCCCGACCCAGACTACCAACTACCTCTGTTTGGTGTTTCGGTCCAATAAACATGAAACAGTTTGATAAAGAAACATTTAATGTTAAACGACTCCAACTGTACATTATAAGAAGTGAATATCATAACCACAATCATTTAGAATGACGTTACTAGATAAGAAATTAGCACATCACATAGATCGGCAGAACCTTTAGAAAATGATCAATAAACAATATTAAACAGTATTTGCACTTCTTAACTCACCATTTCTATGCTATTCGAGTGAAAAAAAAGAAAAAAAATGTCAGTGCAATTTCAATAATTCTCTATAATCGATTTCTCAAATGGAACTTAATGGATTTTGTTCATCAATTCAAACTACAATAAATAAATAACACTTGATTCTGTCAGCTTTTCAAATTAAACTTCTCAAAGAGTAAGGCTGCTATAGTAAACCTTTAACCCTAAAAGATGTTGAGCTACTAAATTAAACCCTTAATGAATAGGGTGCTATATTAAAACATTAGCCCTTAGCGAGCAGGGTGCTATATTAAACATTAGCCCTTAACGAGAAGTGTACTATATTAAAACATAAGCCCTTAATGATTAGGGTGCTTTATCAAAACATTAGCTCTTAACAAGTAGT
Organism: Pollachius pollachius; assembly: GCF_949987615.1. NCBI lineage: Eukaryota > Metazoa > Chordata > Actinopteri > Gadiformes > Gadidae > Pollachius > Pollachius pollachius. The sequence goes on from NC_136942.1 coordinate 11,601,356, forward strand.
GTATTATATTAAAACATAAGCCCTTAATGATTAGGGTGCTTTATCAAAACATTAGCTCTTAACAAGTAGTGTACTATATTAAAACATAAGCCCTTAATGATTAGGGTGCTTTATCAAAACATTAGCCCTTAGTGAGTCGGGTGCTATATTACAACATTAGCCCTTAGTGAGTCGGGTGCTATATTACAACATGAGCCCTTAGTGAGTCGGGTGCTATATTACAACATTAGCCCTTAGTGAGTCGGATGCTACATTAAACCTTAGCCCTTAACTGACAAATGTACTTATTGTAAGTCGGTTTGGATAAAAGTGTCTGCTTAATGTCCTCAATGTAAATGTCAATGTTGCGATTAGGGTGTTGTATTAAATCATCAGCCACTAAAGATGACCGCTGAGATCTGTCCAGGCAGAGTGTAAATGATGAGGCCCAGGAAGAGCGTCAGCACGGCCAGGACGACAAACGCGATGATGAACTTCTTGTAATTCCTCCAGATGAAGAAGATGAAGGTCTTCATGGGATTCACAAACCAGGAGAAGCTGAGGCTTGGGCGGCTGGGGAGTGTAGAAGGGTCAGGCAGCAGTGAGCAAAGCACAGGATGAATGGGTCAGGACTCATCCTATTGGGTCAGGGCTCAGCCTATTGGGTCAGGGCTCATCCTATTGGGTCAGGGCTCATCCTATTGGGTTAGGGTGAGGCTTCATCCTTTTGGGTGAGGGCTCATCCTATTGGGTCAGATGCTCAGCCTATTGGGTAAGGGCTCATCCTATTGGGTCAGGGCTCATCCTATTTGGTTAGGGTGAGGGTTCATCCTATTGGGTAAGGACTCATCATATTGGGTTAGAGCTCACCCTATTGGGTTAGAGCTCACCCTATTGGGTTAGGGCTCATCCTATTGGGTCAGGGCTCATCCTATTGGGTCAGGGCTCATCCTATTGGGTTAGGGTGAGGGTTCATCCTATTGGGTAAGGACTCATCCTATTGGGTTAGAGCTCACCCTATTGGGTTAGGGCTCATCCTATTGGGTAAGGGCTCATCCTATTGGGTCAGGGCTCATCCTATTGGGTTAGGGTGAGGGTTCATCCCATTGGGTCAGGGGTCATCCTATTGGGTTAGAGCTCACCCTATTGGGTTAGGGCTCAGTTTATTGGGTCAGGGTGCAGTTAAAGCAATATGCAGATTCAGGTGAGGAGATAACTTAGCCGTGCATCACTAGAAACAATACAATCACATATAATAACAGTAACATTAATAATATTATTCAGTATTTGCTACACGTGAACATCCTAAGATGGCGCAACTTGATTGGTTCGCTATCTCGGGATATTGGGCAATATCCCATGATTGACATCTCAAACTCTTGATACTGTTTTCATCGCATGACGGTTGTCTTGTCACGCTAATAAAAATAAATAAACCGCTAATAAATAACAAATAAATATCCCATTATCCCATGTCATGAATATCCCACTTCTGATCAGATCTTACATAAAGAAGACATGATATATAAGAAGACATGAGAATCTGTTGGTGGGTTGACCTACTTTGGTTTCTCCAAGGGTTCCGGTTCTTTGCGGCCACGCCCCACAGGGTTAGTCTCCGCCTCCTCTAAGGCCACCAGCTTAAACTCCGCCTCCACCTTCCCCTACAAATACACCAATTAAAATGCAGCCTTTTATTTCATATGTTTACATTTAAATGCAGTCTTTCATTCATTACAGCTACAGCCTTTTTATTTGATTCATTTAATTATAAATACAGAATTTTAATTATGTGTTTTATGTTTTCATTCTTTGTAGTACGTATAGTAGTATAGTATGTTGCTGTTAAAAGTCTTTGTAGAACAACTGAGCCCTACCACACAGTGAATACAGATTTTTCCCCAAGGCAAGTATGGTGGAGTCTAGCATGTAGCTCATATATTAGCCTTGCGATAAAGTTAGGTAAATGATTAGCGATTAGTGGCAGTTAGTGGAAAACATTAGTGGATTCTCTACCTGTTACACTCAGAGAGTTTATAAAACACAATAACCTGCTGTGGCCAACCAGTCTGACTTCACCAGTGACCTCAGGTCAATGACGACCTCAGGTCAGGGTTGTTGACCTCAGGTCAGCAACCACTCTATGATCTGGTGTATGGCTTAGTGTGCGTGCCTCTTACCATCAGCAGGTAGGTGTTACCACCGCTGTCGGCAAACTCAATGTCTTCCTTCTTCATCTTGTCTCTTTTGCTCTTCTTCTTCTTCTTCCCTTTCTTCTTGGCCTCCTCCTCCTCCTTCAGCTCCTTGTCGATGTCCTCCTGGCTCTTCAGGCGGATCAGAGGCCACCAACCCCTCATCCTCTTGGAGCGGAAGATGGAGAGGCGGGGCCCAGCGCGGTCGCGGGCCATCTGGATGGAGCACTTATCAGAGGCCTTGGCCGCCCGCACCATGTCGCTGAGACGCAGCTCGATGGAGCCTGAGAGAACCAAGGTTAAGACTCAATAGAAAACAAACATCAAGACTCTGTAGAGAGCCAAGGTTAGGACTCTATAGAGAACCAAGGTTAGGACTCTATAGAGAACCAAGGTTAGGACTCTATAGAGAACCAAGGTTAGGACTCTAAAGAGCCTGAGAGAATATAAAGAACCAACATTAGGACTCTATAGAGAAGCAAGGTTAGGACACTATAGAGAACAAGGTTAAGACTCTATAGAAAACCAAGGTTAGGATTCTATAGAGCCTGAGAGACCCAGGGTTAGAACTCTATAGAGAACCATGGTTAAGACTCTATCGAGAACCCAAAGTCAAGACTATATAGAGAACCAAAGTCAAGACTCTATAGAGAACCGATGTTAGGACTCAATAGAGCCTGAGAGAACCAAGGTTAGGACTTTACAGAGAACCAAGGTTAAGACTCTATAGAGAACCAACATTAGGACTTTATAGAGAACCGACGTTAGGACTCTAGAGAGAACCATGGTTAGGACTCTATAGAGAACCAAGGTTAAGACTCTATAGAAAACCAAGGTTAAGACTCTATAGAGCCTGAGAGAACCGGGGATAGGACTCTATAGAGAACCAACGTTAGGACTCTATAGAGCCTGAGAGAACCAACGGTAGGACTCTATAGAGAACCAAGGTTAAGACTATAGATAACCGACGTTAGGACTCTATAGAGAACCAAGGTTAGGACTCTATACAGAGCCAAGGTTAAAACTCTATAGAGAACCAAGGTTAGGACTCTATAGAGAACCAACATTAAGACTCTATAGAGAACCCAGGTTATGACTCTATAGAAAACCAACATTAGGACTCAATAGAGCCTGAGAGAACCAAGGTTAGGACTCTATAGAGCAGTCTTACCCAAAGACTGGGTCGCGACCCCCTACATTGAATCTAGTTGAAAGGCTAATGTACATTGTGAGAGGAAATAACAACAATGAGATAGCCAAAACAAGGAGATGTGAACTCCGCCTAAATGCATTTATTTGGTCTCATTTAGGGCCGAGTATTTAATACGTCTATTAAAGTGCATAAAACAAAGTTGTGATTTATCGCTTTGAAATCGCTGGTTTAAGTTCATATATAAGGGGATGCGGAATTGGCAGTAAAAACGTTCAGGAATGTTCATTCATGCACAAATTTGCTCTTCTCACAATTTTATAAATAAGGCCTATTGTGAATTGGGTCGCGATGGTTTGTAATTTCAAAAAAATGGGTTCCCAGAAAAAACGTTTGGGAAACACTGCTATAGAGAACCACGGTTAGGACTCTATAGAGAACAGACATTAAGGCTCTATAGAGAACCAAGATTTAGAATCTATAGAAAACCAAGGTTCGGACTCTATAGAGATCCAACATTAAGATTCTATAGAGCCTGAGAGAACTTCTCATGTCTCTACTGTCTCATGTCTCTACTGTCCCCTGTCTCTCCTGTCCTGTGTCTCTACTGTCTCACGTCTCTACTATCCCCTGTCTCTCCTGTCCTGTGTCTCTACTGTCTCACCCAGGAAGTCGTTGGCTAAGATGCGGTCGTAGTCCCAGACCTGCAGCACAAGGACGGCCGGCTGCCTGAACTCTGTCTCCTCCAGGGAGAAGAAGGATTCCTTCTTCTTGTACACAACCTCCTTCTGCAACACCAACACACGCGCGCACGCGCACACACACACACACACACACACACACACACACACACACACACACACACACACACACACACACACACACACACACAACTTAAAGAAGGACAAGCCTGAGGTAAGGAGCTCTGCGAGGTTAGTGGTTATTGAGTTAAGTCTGTGTTTGGTTTAGATGTTCTTCCTAAAAGCTGGATGAAGCTCCTGGATGAAGCTTCACTTAGCTGCTCTGCTGGGAATGAGCCTCTCTCGTTAGGATCTTCCCATGAGCTGCATGGATTACACTGTTATCCAGTGTTGATAACAGGGTGTATCTCTGTTAAGTGTGTGTAGTGTGTGTTAAGTGTGTACCTCAGTGTTAGTGTGTGTAGTGTGTGTTCAGTGTGTACCTCATTGTTAGTACGTGTAGTGTGTGTTCGGTTTGTACCTCAGTGTTAAGTGTGTGATCAGTGTGCACCCAGTGTTAAGTGTGTGTAGTGTGTACCTCAGTGATAAGTGTGTGTAGTTTGTGTACCGTAGTGTTAGTGTGTGTTCAGTGTTGGTGTGTACAGTGTGTGTTCAGTGTATAACTTAGTGTTAGTGTGTGTAGTGGGTGTTCAGTGTTAGTGTGTGTAGTGTGTTAAGTGTGTACCTCAGTGATAAGTATGTGTAGTGTGTGTACCACAGTGTTAAGTGTGTGTGTTTAGTGTGTACCTCAGTGTTAGTGTGTGTAGTGCATGTTCAGTGTTAGTGTGTGTTAAGTGTGTACCTCAGTGATAAGTGTGTGTAGTGTATGTAGTGTGTACCTCAGTGTTAGTGTGTATAATGCGTGTTCAGTGTTAGTGTGTATAGTGTGTGTTCAGTGTGTACCTCAGTGTTAGTGTGTGTAGTGCGTGTTCAGTGTCAGTGTGTGTTCAGTTTGTACCTCAGTGTTAGTGTGTGTTAAGTGTGTACCTCAGTGATAAGTGTATTTAGTGTGTGTAGTGTGTACCTCAGTGATAAGTGTGTGTATTGTGTGTGGCGTTTACCACAGTGTTAAGTGTGTGCAGTGTGTGGTTAGTGTGCACCCCAGTGTTAGGTGTGTGTAGTGTGTACCTCAGTGATAACTGTGTGTAGTGTGTGTAGTGTACCTCAGTGGGCAAGTAGTCAAAGCGGAACACAAATCTCCAGTTGAAGTTTCCCTCTCCGGTCAGAGAGTTGAAGTGGACATCTGTCTCCTGCTTGTCCCCCTCCAGCCCTTTGATCCACCTGGAGGACCACAACACACGGGCTAGACCTGGAGGACCACAACACACGGGCTAGACCTGGAGGACCACAACACACGGGCTAGACCTGGAGGACCACAACACACGGGCTAGACCTGGAGGACCACAACACACGGGCTAGACCTGGAGGACCACAACACACGGGCTAGACCTGGAGGACCACAAGACACAGGCTCCTCACCTGGTCTCACCTGGTCCACACAGGAGGATTCAACTGGTCTAAACAGGAAGATTTTAGACCAGTAGACCGGTTTAAACTGATCTAAACAATATGAAAGCAATGACTATACAAGGTCACACCAGACTAGAATCAAACCGATGGGCAGAGGGACAGACAGACAGACAGACAGACGGACAGACGGACAGATGGACAGATGGACAGACAGACAGACAGACAGACAGACAGACAGACAGACAGACAGACAGACAGACAGACAGACAGGCAGATAGACATGCAGACAGAGAGGCAGTGGGCAGACATGCAGAAAGACAGGCAGGGGGGCAGACAGACAGGCAGAGGGCAGACATGCAGAAAGACAGGCAGGGGGGCAGACAGACCCTTTGACGTAGATGTCTGAGGAGGGGATCCCGGTGAAGGGGTTGACGTCGTCCAGGAACACGTCGTCTGTGTTCCAGATGGTCACACGCAGCTCGTACCTGAGACACATCAGAGAGTCACTACACACGCACATCACATCAGAGAGTCAGAACACACGCACAACACATCAGAGTCACTACACACACACATCACATCAGAGTCACTACACACACACAACACATCAGAGAGTCACTACACACGCACATCACATCAGAGAGTTAGAACACACGCACAACACATAAGAGAGTCAGAACACACGCACAACACATCAGAGAGTCACTGGACACGCACAACACATCAGAGAGTCACTGGACACGCACAACACATCAGCTGGTCACTAGACACGCACAACACGTGAGCCCTGGCTAACGTAGCGCTGGCTAACACAAAGCCCCAGCGCTGGCTAACGTATCGTGGCCGCTGCTCTGGCCTTTGACCTTCATGTGGGGTTCCGACTACAGGGTGAGGATCAGGAGCTGGTGCATGGGTCTTTAAGGCTTTAATGATCTGAAGGTGTGACTCTGCAGGACCGGCTCAGGGTGAGGGTGGGAAGACGTCTGACTGGAGTGTAACAGTGTGTTGTCATGGAAACGTACTGCATTGGGAGGCGGGGTTTGATGTCGACAGGAGGAGGGGCCGGCACGTCCGTGGGGAACATGTCTACCCACATGTGGAGGTAACCCTGAAACACAAACACACACACACACACACACATTGAGTGAGTGAGTGAGTGAGTGAGTGAGTGAGTGAGTGAGTGAGTGAGTGAGAGAGAGAGAGAGAGAGACAGAGAGCGAGCGAGCGTGTGCGAGCGTGCGTGCGTACCTGGGGCAGCCCGGGCTTGTCGGCGTTCATCAGAGGGCGGACCTCCACGTGCTCCGGGACCAGAGGACACGCCCCCGAGAGGAACTCCCTCATCTCGCCCCACCGGTGCAGCACGCTGAGGGCCGCGTGCTCCTCCATCTCTGCCTCCTCCTCCGCCGTCCGCTGGTTCTTCTTCAGCAGCTCTGTGACCATCATCATCATCATCACCATTAACACTATTACCATCATCATCATCATTAACACCATCATCATCATCATCATTAACACCATCATCATCATCATTAACACCATCATCATCATCATCACCATCACCATCATCATCATCATCATTAACACCATCATCATCATCATCACCTCACCATCATCATTAACACCATCATCATCATCATCACCATCACCATCATCATCATCATTAACACTATCACCATCATCATCCCCATCATCGGACGGATAGTCTGTCCGTGCGTCTGCCTGTCTGCCTGCCTGCCTGCCTGCCTGTCTGTCTGTCTGTCTGGCTGTCTGTCTGTCTGTCTGTCTTTCTGTCTGCCTGCCAGCCTGCTTATCTGCCTGCCTGCTTGTCTGCCTGTCTGCCTGTCTGCCTGCTTGTCTGTCTGCCTGTCTTTCTGTCTGCCTGCCTGTCTGTCTTACCTTCAGGGACCGCGTCAGGAGGGATCTTGAAGATCTTGTTGAGCACCTTGACCTCCAAGGGTCTGAACTCGGGGGGGTCGATGCCGCTGCTGCGACAGAGGCCGGCCAGGACGGACGACGGGTTCTTAGAGTCACGCCACTTATTGTAGCCGTCTCTGGAGGACACAGGGTTAGGGCTGGGGTTAGGTTATGGAAATGGGTTAGGGTGGTGTACGCATGTGTGTGGTGTGTGTGGTGTGTGTGGGGTGTGTGTGTGTAGCATGTGTATGTATGTGTGCGTGTGTGGTGTTGGTGTGGCGTGTGTTCTGTGTGTGCGCTGTTGATGTGTATGTAGTGCGTGTGTGTGTGTGTGTGTGTGTGTGTGTGTGTGTGTGTGTGTGTGTGTGTGGGGTGTGTGTGTGTGGCATGTGTATGTATGTGTGCGTGTGTGGTGTTGGTGTGGCGTGTGTTCTGTGTGTGCGCTGTTGATGTGTGTGTGGTGTATGCGTGTGTGTGCGGTGTGTGTGTGTGTGTGTGTGTGTGTGTGTGTGTGTGTGTGTGTGTGTGTATGTACTGACGGGTTGTAGTACTGGGCCAGACCACAGCAGGCCAGGTGTCGGCTGTAGAATCGGTTTTCGAGGTCCACCTTTGTCTCCCCGATGACATCATCAGACCCCACGAGGTCGTGATCCAGCACCGCGATCAGGAGCTCCGTCTCCAGGGGGAACGACACGGTGAGGTCAAACACTCTGAGAACACAAACACAGAAACCATATGATGAACTGAAACATACCGATAAACCATCCGATAAACTAAAACATATTGATAAACTAAAACATAAAGATAAACCATCCCATAAACTAAGACTTACTAACAAACTAGAACATACCAACAAACCATCAGGTAAACTAAAACATACCGATAAACCATATGATGAACTAAAACATACCGATAAACAATCCGATAAACTAAAACATGTTGATAAACTAAAACATAAAGATAAAACATCCCATAAATTAAACATACCAACAAAATAGAACATACCCACAAACCATCCTCTAAACTAAAACATACCGATAAACCATCCGGTCAACTAAAACATACCGATAAACTAAAACCTACTCATAAAACATCCATCCGATAAACTAAACCATATCAATAAACTAAAACATACAGATGAAAGACAACACTGATAGAAACCATACATACGATAAACCAAAACTTAAACAATGCAACATTCACAGATGAAGAGACAGACAGGGAGCATGACGGCAGATGGACAGAATGGAAGACATACAGGTAGAAAATCAGACAGGAAGTCAGACTGGTAACCAGACAGAAAGACGAGGGGTCAGGAAGTCAGGTACTAACTCTCCAAAGACAGGGTTGAGGTGCTTGGGGATGTAGTTCTCCCGGGTGCTGAGCTTCTGCTGGCCGGCTTTCAGCACCAGGTAGGGGTCGGCTTTACCGTTGAGGTCGGCCGGCGCCAGGCCGGTGGCCTTCAGACGAGACAACGTACGGCAGGCTTAGGACTAGACAACGTACAGCAGGCTTAGGACAAGACAACGTACAGAAGGCTTAGGACTAGACCACGTACAGTAAAACAGGCTTAGGACAAGACAACTTACAGCAGGCTTAGGGCTAGACCACGTACAGTAAAACAGGCTTAGGACAAGACAAGGTACAGCAGGCTTAGGACTAGACCACATACAGTAAAAGAGGCTTAGGACAAGACAAGGTACAGCAGGCTCAGGACAAGACAAGGTACAGCAGGCTCAGGACAAGACAAGATACAGCAGGCTTAGTACAAGACAACGTACGCTAGAGCAGGCTTAGAACAAGACAACGTATAGCAGGCTTAGGACAAGACAACGTACAGCAGGCTTAGGACAAGACAACATATATTACATGAAACCTTCTCCACAAGTACTCTGACCAGTATTCTGTGCTGTGGTTGAAGTTCTCTGGGCTGTGGTTATAATACAATGTATTGTAGTTGTAATACTATATATCCTGCTGTAGTACTAAGTACTTACCTTCACCACATAGACCCTGACCAGGACTTTGAGAGGAGAGTTTTTGGGAACTCCATTAGTGATCTGGCACCTCCTGTCCTCCTCGCCAGGGGAGATGGGATAGATGAGGAAGGATCCCTGAGAACACAAGAGAGGAGCCAACATCACTCCTCAAGTACTCATCCTCCTGCACGGCCAAGGGCTAACATCAGGGCCAGGAGCTAACATCAGGGCCAGGAGCTAACACCAGGGCCAGGAGCTAACACCAGGGCCAGGAGCTAACATCAGGGCCAGGAGCTAAAATAACCTCTCATGTACTCTTTACTCTATTATTTACGGATATTTACTCTTTACTGTTTTAGAACATACCATTTATTGCTCCAGAACATATCATTTACTGTTCTAGAACATACCATTTACTGTAAATGTAAACGTAGTAACCTGGAGCATACCATTTATTGTTCTAGAACATACCATTTACGGTTCTAGAACATACCATTTAATGTTCTAGAACAAACCATTTACCGTTTTAGAACATACCATTTAATGTTCTAGAACAAACCATTTACCTTTCTAGAACATGCCAGTCATACCATGCCATCTATCCATCAACACTTCGTCCTACCTTGTATTTTCCCATCAGCCGCTCTTCTTCACCTTCGTCATCATCATCGTCAACCTTTCCTTTGAGCAGAGGGAAGATCTTCAGCCAGTCCTGGAACTGGCGGAACTCCGCCTCCAAATCCCCAGAATACACCTGGTTCATCAACAGGGTAACACCATGTAGTAACCATGTAGTAACCATGTAGTAACCATGTAGTAACCATGTTGCAACTAGCATTCAATAACCATGCATAGAGACACATTATAACACTAAGATACACACACGCTCACAGGTTAGCCGAGTGCTCTCTGACATCACTTCCTGTTAGTTATGTCAGGGTTAGTTACGTCAGGGTTAGTTACGTCAGGGTTAGTTATGTTAGGGTTAGTTATGTTAGGGTTGGTTATGTCAGGGTTGGTTACATCAGGTTAGTTATTATGTTAGGGCTAGGTTCAACCTTCAAGGTGGCGATCTTCTTCCGTTTTGGTTTTGGGGGTTCGATGTCCACCACCACCTCGTCCTCGTCTTCAATAGAGTCCATGTTCAGAGCGCCCATGTCTGCAATACAGGGACGAGTTCAGGTTAACACACTAATAAACACACAGGTAAACAAACAGGTAAACACACAGGTAAACACATTGGTAAACACACTGGTAAACACATTGGTAAACACACTGGTAAACACACAGATTCTGCCTGATCTCACCTGATTCTGCCTGCTCCTCCAGCATCAGATCTTCGGCCGCCTAAGGACACAAAACAAGGGTTAGGGTTAGGTGTGAGAAGGGTTAGGGTTAGGTGTTAGATGGGTTAGGTGTTAGATGGGTTAGGGTTCGGTGTTAGGTGGGTTAGGGTTAGGTGTTAGGTGTTAGATGGGTTAGGGTTCGGTGTTAGATGGGTTAGGGTTAGATGGTTAGGGTTAGGTGTTAGGTGTTAGATGGGTTAGGGTTAGATGGTTAGGGTTAGGTGTTAGACGGGTTAGGGTTAGGTGTTAGATGGGTTAGGTGTTAGATGTCTTAGGTGTTAGTTGGGTTACGTGTTATATGGGTTAAGGTTTGATGGGATAGGTGATCCAACCTGTCTCTCCAGTTCATCGAGGGATGCATAGTACTTGGACCACCAATCCAGCTCCTCCTCCTCAGGAGACTCCTCCTCCAGCTCCTCAGTTTTCTTGGTCAACTTTCCGAGCTGACTCTGAGGAGTAAGGAGAGGAGTCAAGACAGGAGTCAGGAGAGGAGTAAGGAGAGGAGTCAAGAGAGGAGTCAGGAGAGGAGTCAGGAGTTAGGAGAGGAGAGGAGTCAGGAGAGGAGTCAAGACAGGAGTCAGGAGAGGAGTAAGGAGAGGAGTCAGGAGAGGAGTCAAGAGAGGAGTCAAGAGAGGAGTCAGGAGAGGAGTCAGGAGAGGAGTCAGGAGAGGAGTCAAGAGAGGACTCAAGAGAGGAATAAGGAGAGGAGTCAAGAGAGGAGTCAAGAGAGGAGTCAAGAGAGGAGTAAGGAGAGGAGTCAAGAGAGGAGTCAGGAGAGGAGTCAGGAGTTAGGAGAGGAGAGGAGTAAGGGGAGGAGTCAAGAGAGGAGTCAGGAGAGGAGTCAAGAGAGGAGTCAGGAGAGGAGTCAGGAGTCAGGAGAGGAGAGACACCAGTAGAGCAGATGAGGAGGAGGAGGTGGAGGCTCAGGCCAGGGTTCCCTACCGTTATGATGCTCAGGGGCATGCTGGGTATTTTGGACTGTTTGATTGACAGCCCCATGAGGTTCATCTTCTTCACGGTGGTCAGAGCTTTGACCTTCCCAGGGCTCCTGGTCGCTGCAGGGGGAGGAGGAAGGAGAGGGGAGGAGGAAGGGGAGGGGAGGAGGAAGGAGAGGGGAGGAGGAAGGAGAGGGGAGGAGAAAGGGGAGGAGGAAGGAGAGGGGAGGAGGAAGGAGAGGGGAGGAGGAAGGAGAGAGGAGGAGGAAGGAGAGGGGAGGAGGAAGGAGAGGGGAGGAGGAAGGGGAGGAGGAAGGAGAGGGGAGGAGGAAGGAGAGAGGAGGAGGAAGGA
>NC_136942.1:11618412-11778412 GCF_949987615.1 Pollachius pollachius
ACATGTACATAATGTGTGTTTCTGTCTATATATATATATATATATAGATCTATAAATCTAGATATCTATGTTAACAAGGGGGTAACCTTCATATAGAGTGTGGTGACTTTGCCGCAGTCCGTCCCCCTCTGCTCCTCGACCAATGAGAAGAGGATGGAATGGGCGGGGATGCGTACATAGGCCAATCGCTTCCTCCCACTCAGTAACCATAGGAACACGTCAGGGAGGGTGCTCTGGGGCTGGGGACAGTAACCATAGAAACACGTGAAAATCACTACTGATACCCCTTGCAGCCAAACAGCCAGCAAGACAGACAGACAGACAGACAGACAGACAGACACCATAACCTCTGACCTCTTTAGCTAGGAGGCGGAGCTTCTTCTGAATCTTCCGAGCATCAACCAATCGCTGCTTAGCCGTCCGTCTGGTGACCCGCCTCTTTATTCTCACAGCCTGTCTGGCGAGCAGGATCTACAGACAGACAGACAGACAGACAGGAAGACAGGCAGACAGGCAGGCAGGCAGGCAGACAGACGTATTCACAGTTCAAAAGTACATACAAGTCACACAGTAAGTCACATTTCAAAGCTCCTTTGCCTGTATGTACTCTAACAGACAGGCAGACGGACAGACAGACAGACAGGCAGACAGGCAGGCAGACAGACAGGCCTACCAGGTTCTTCTTGATGAACTCCTTCCTGCAGCGGTCCAGGTTGTTGGGTCGGGACTGAACCCTCTTAGCAGCCATGACACTGAACTGTCTGCAGAGAGACAGAGAGGCAGACACACAGACAGGCAGACAGACAGACAGACAGGCAGACAGACAGGCAGACAGAAAGACAGACACACAGGAAGACAGACAGGCAGACACACATGCAGACAGACACACACACACAGACAGACACACACACAGGCAGACACACAGACACAGACAGAGAGGCAGACAAAAACAGATAAAGATAGATAAAGAGGTTAAGGGTATTCTACAGCCAATCAACTCCCATGGGGCGTCACCAGATGAGGAGAGGGAGGGAGGAGAGGAGGCGAGAGGAGAAGAGAGAGGAGAGGAGGAGAGGAGAGGAGAGAAGGAGATAGGAGAGGAGAGGAGGGTAGGGGAGATGAGGAGATAGGAGAGAGGACAGAGGAGAGGAGCGGAGAGGTGAGAGGAGAGCAGAGTGCAGGTTTAGGAGAGGTGGACACACACACCTTTGGTATATGCGAGCGTGTTTTTGTGGGCATGGAAGAGGAGAGGGGAGGGAGGGAGGAGAGGAGATGGAGAGAAAGTCTTACTTGACGGAGGCGACCAGCTCTACGAGAACTTCAACAAGACGCTCCTTCACGTTGCTCCGAGGTCTCCTGAGGAGGAGATCAACATCATCCAGACCCACCTCCTGGGGAGAGTTAAGGAGAGGGGTGTAGAGGAGAGGAGAGGAGAGGGGAGGGGAGGGGAGGAGAGGGGAGGAGACGAGAGAAGAGAGGAGAAGAGAGGAAAGAGGAGAGGAGAGAGGAGATGAGAGGGAAGGAGAGGAGATGAGAGGAGAGAGGAGAAGAGAAGAGAGGAGAGGGGAGAAAAGAGGAGAAGAGAGGAGAGGAGAGAAGAGGGCAGAGGGAGGAGAGGAGGAGATGAGAGGATAGAGGAGAAGAGAAGAGAGGAGAGGAGAGGGGAGGAGAGGAGAGGAGAGGGGAGGAGAGGAGGGAGGAGAGAGGAGAGGAGAAGAGAGGAGAAGAGAAGATGAGGGGAGAGGAGAGGAGATAAGGGGAGAGGAGAGAGGAGAGGTGAGGTTGAGGATGAGGAGAGGTGGACACACACATACCTGTGGTATATGCAAGTCAGTCAGTCAGTCAGTCAGTCAGTCAGTCAGTCAGTCTGTATGTGTGTGTGTGTGTGTGTGTGTGTGTGTGTGTGTGTGTGTGTTCGAACCAGTCTGGCGGCCATCTTGTGCAGCCAGTTGGTCTGGTACAGTCTGGAGCTGTGGTCCTCACAGCGAGCCCAGAGCCACAGACAGGGCTTCAGCCTCACTGCTGGGGGCTGCAGAGGGATACAGCAGTAGGACCTGGCAAACAGACAGACAGACAGACAGACAAACAGACAAACAGACAGACAGACAGACAGACAGACAGACAGACAGACAGACAGACAGACAAGTTATACATAATACAACATTTTGTGTCCATCTGTCTGACGGTCTGTCTGTCTGTCAGGTAGCTCGCATTTATCATACACTGTAGGTTGGCTGGTTAATTGGTTAGTTACATATCTTACACTGTAGGTTAGCTGGTTAGTTAGCTAGTTACCTGTCATACTCTATAGGTTAGCTGGTTATTTAGCTAGATGCCTGTCATACTGTGTAGGCTGAGGTTAACTGGTTAGTTAGCTAGTTAGCTGTCATACTCTGCAGGCTAAGGTTAGCTGGTTAATTAGGTCAAGAGTTAGGCTGTAGGTTAGCGTGATAGTTAGCTAGTTACCTGTCATACTCTGTAGGTTAGCTGGTTAGTAAGCTAGTTACCTGTAATACTCTGTAGGTTAGCTGGTCAGTTAGCTAGTTACCTGTCGTACTCTGTAGGTTAGCTGGTTAGTTAACTAGTTACCTGTAATACTCTGTAGGTTTGCTGGTTAGTTAGCTAGTTACCTGTAATACTCTGTAGGTTTGCTGGTTAGTTAGCTAGTTACCTGTCATACTCTGTAGGTTAGCTGGTTAGTTAGCTAGTTACCTGTCATACTCTGTAGGTTAGCTGGTTAGTTAACTGGTTACCTATCGTATTCTGTAGGCTGAGGCTTCATGGGGGCGGAGATGCTCCTGTTTTGTGGTTCTTGGTTCAGAGACTCCTCTCTGTCCAGCTCCTCCTCAGACTCCAGCAGCCCCTGAGCCTCCTCATTCAGGTCCTCCCTGCTCCTCCCCAGGTCCTCTCTGCTCCTCCCCAGGCTCTCTCTGCTCCTCCCCAGGCTCTCTCTGCTCCTCATCAGGTCCTCTCTGCTCCTTGTCAGGTCCTTCTTTGATTTACTCACCTCAACCATTTTCCCACAATTCCCTGGAAGAAACGAGGAGGTTATGGATAGGTTAGGATATCTATCTCCCAAAGGCTTTATCCACTCGTATAACCCGGAGGTATCGCTTTCAGTCACACCAACCTCAGAACATTACCGTAGTAGTGTCACTAGTTACATCACAACAAACCTCCACTCCAAGTCAACCAATACATCTACTCGTGTGCAGTCGTGTGCCTACCCAAGGAGAGTTCAAAGGTCAGTGGCCTGGTTCCTACAGAGGGGTCCATCTTTGTGACCTCGAAGAGTGTAGCAAACACCAAGAACTCCTCCACTGGTCCCAGGAAGCCCTGAGAGCAGAAGAGCATCAGGTAAAGGTCAGAGATAAGGTCGGAGATAGGTGAGAGATCAGCAGATAGAGGTCAGGAGATAGGTTAGAGGTAAAGAGATAGAGGTCAGGAGTTAGGGTTAGAGGTCAGGAGATGGGTTAGAGGTCAGGAGATAAAGGTCAGGAGTTAGGGTTAGAGGTCAGAGGTCAGGAGTTAGAGGTCAGGAGTTAGAAGTCAGGAGTTATTGTTAGAGGTCAGGATTTAGAGTTAGAGGTCAGGAGTTAGGGTAAGAGGTCAGAGGTCAGGAGTTATTGTTAGAGGTCAGGGGTTAGGGTTAGAGGTTCAGTATAATAATGATAACCTCTGGAAGTGGATGGACTTCCTCTGTCTCCACGGTAACCGTCTCAGGAACTTCCAGAATAATTTCTGGTTCCTCAGCTGGTTTAGACTCCGCAGAGCCTGACACAGAAACTAAATGGAGGAGAAGGAGGAGAAGGTTTGTATCAAATTCTGTCGGCGTGCGAGCAGAGGCAGACATCGCAAAATCACAGAGAGCCCAGTAATCCCAATAATCCCAGATATCCCAGTAATCACAGTGACCATGAGGAACTGACCTTCCTTCTTGTTCCTCTTCTTACTCTTCTTCTTCTTCGTCGTCATGAACTTACCCATCGCACCTTTCACCTGAAGAGACAGACAGCTCAGGGTCAGACTAGGGTCAACCTAGGGTCAGGCTCAGGGTCAACCTTGGGTCAGGGTCAAACTAGGGTCAGAGTCATACTAGGGTCAGGCTCAGGGTCAAACTAGGATCAGGCTCAGGGGTCAACCTAGGGTCAGGCTCAGGGTCAACCTAGGAGAGAAGGGTACTTAATAGGTGTGTATGTACACTGTGAGCCACTACGTTGTCATGGAGATACAGCCACGAAATCACCATTACCTTGCCGAGGGCAGAGCCGGTCTCCGTGGTGACACCAGAGGGGGAGGAGAAGACGGTAACATTAAGAGCCAATAGGATCCGCCCGCGGTAGAAGATCCCTTCACCCAGACCCTCATTTAACGCCTAGAGGAGAGGGGAGAGGAGAGAGGAGAGCAGATAGGAGAGTAGATAAGAGAGATGAGAGGAGGGTAGAACAGGGGAGCAGAGAGAGGAGAGAGAGGAGAGAAAGGAGAGAGGAAACTTTTAATCACTTTATGATAAAGTGTTTGTGTGTATATACGTGTGTGCGTGTGCTTGCGTGCGTGCGCATGTGTGCGTGCGTGCTTGCATGTGCATGCGTGTGTGTGTGCGTGCTTGCTTGGTGTGCGTGTACCTGGTGAACGTCCCCCAGCGTGGAGTTCTGCGGGGAGCCGTACAGGTTGACCCAGCCGGGGCCGAAGGTGGCGTTGAACCCTGAGACACAAACATCTGGAGGTGAGGGTGGTGCTCAGAGGAGCTCCACAGTGTGGGGTCCTGATCACAGGAGGAGGTGTAGCGGGGGGGGAGGTTGGAACTCATACCGTTCCTGGTGGGGTCTGAGATCTGCTCGAAGTCCAGGAAGTGGGTGGCCAAGGCCACATCGCCCAGGGCGGCGTCGTCGAGGACCTGGACCCGGATCCTACGGGCCAGTGGGGGGAACTGCTCTATGAAGGAGATCTGCTCGTTCCACACCGGACTGCTGCTGGACGACACCACCGAAGTCTCCCCCTGTCACATAGAGAGGGACGTCACACCTGGTCCAATCAGAAAACCTCTGGTCCCATCGCCTCCATCAGACCATCTCACTCTGGACACTCGTGTTCAGGGTGGAAACAAAACCACCCAGACACCCTGGTCCTGTTAGGACCTGAGACCCAGAGAGTCCGTTCCTGTTAGGACCTGAGACCCAGAGAGTCCGGTCCTGTTAGGACCTGAGACCCAGACACCCTGGTCCTGTTAGGACCTGAGACCCAGAGAGTCCGGTCCTGTTAGGACCTGAGACCCAGACACCCTGGTCCTGTTAGGACCTGAGACCCAGACACCCTGGTCCTGTAAGGACCTGAGACCCAGAGAGTCCGGTCCTGTTAGGACCTGAGACCCAGAGAGTCCGGTCCTGTTAGGACCTGAGACCCAGACACCCTGGTCCTGTTAGGACCTGAGACCCAGAGAGTCCGGTCCTGTTAGGACCTGAGACCCAGACACCCTGGTCCTGTTAGGACCTGAGACTCAGAGAGTCCGTTCCTGTTAGGACCTAAGATCCCAGAGTCTGGTCCTGTTAGGACCTGAGACCCTTGGGGTCTCAGGTCCTAATAGGACCAGGGTGTCTGGGTCTCAGGTCTGAGTCAGCCTTAGAGCAGGCACCTCAAAGCGGTGCCTGCTCTAAGGAGAAGGAGCAGACCACAGACCTGCTGCCCTGCGAAGGTGACCTGGACGTAGGGGTTGATGAAGACCCTCCGGTCGGAGGCCTTGGACAGGCTGGCCAGGATCCCGGCCTCCATTGTGGGCAGACCCTCCGCTCGGTAGACCCCCACGGTGAACCGCGCCCACGGCCGCTCCGCACCCAGACCCTTCGGGAGCAGCAGGTTCCTGAGGAACACAGAACAGGTCCCTGAAGAACAGAGAAGAACAGGTTCTTGAAGAACACAGAAGAACAGGTTCCTGAGGAACAGAGAAGAAAACAGAAGAACAAAGAAGAACAGTTCCCTGAGGAACAGAGAAGAACACAGAAGAACACAGAAGAACAGGATCCTGAAGAACAGAGAAGAACACAGAAGAACAGGAACCTGAAGAACAGAGAAGAATAGGTTCCTGAGGAACAGAGAAGAACAGAGAAGAACAGGTTCCTGAAGAACAGAGAAGAACAGGTTCCTGAAGAACAGAGAAAAACAGGTTCCTGAAGAACAGAGAAGAACGGGTTCCTGAAGAACAGAAAATAACAGAGAAGAACAGGTTCCTGAAGAACAGGTTCTTCAGGAACTTGTTCTAATCCCCGATACCACCAGCCCTGTGCATCAGGCTGTCCTCCCAGAATGCATTGCTCCTCACTTGTCGATGTCCTGATTGACTCCGGAGGGGGGGGGCAGACTGGACGTGGTCAGGGCCTCGCCCCTCATCAGCACGCTGAGACTCGCCTTCACGTAACCTTTGACCCCCGCCCGGGTATCCCCGGGGTCGCTAAGGGGTGCCCACTTCTGGAAGAACCCGTGGTCTGGAAGAATACTGCAGTATTAATACCTAGTATGTATCTAGTGCTGCAGTATTAACACGTCTGGAAGAATACTGCAGTATTAATACCTAGTATGTATCTACTGCAGTATTAACGTGGTCTGAAAGAATACTGCAGTATTAATACCTAGTATGCATCTAGTACAGCAGTATTAACGTGTTCTGAAAGAATACTGCAGTATTAATACCTAGTATGTATCTAGTACTGCAGTATTTAAGTGGTCTGAAAGAATACTGCAGTATTAATACCTATTATGTATCTAGTACTGCAGTATTAATACCTAGTAAGTTTATATTACTGCAGTATTAATGTGGTCTGGAAGATTACTGCAGTATTTATACGTGGTATTAATCTATTACTGCAGTATTAATGTGGTCTGGAAGTATACTGCAGTATTAATGTGTTCTGAAGGAACACTGCAGTATTAATACCTAGTATGTATCTATTACTGCAGTATTAACACCTAGTATGAATCTATTACTGCAGTATTTATGTGTTCTGAAAGAATACTGCAGTATTTATACCTAGTATGAATCTATTACTGCGGCTTTTAGGTGGTCTGAAAGTATACTGCAGTATTAATAACTAGTATGAATCTATTACTGCAGTATTACTATGTGTTCTGGAAGTATACTTCAGTATTAATGTGTTGTAAAGTAGTAGTAGTAATAGTAGTAGTAGTAGTATCACCTGGTTGACTGTAAACGGTGGCGATGTCGATCTTAAAGGTTCCGATGTGGGTCATCAGGAACGCCAAGGTCCGCCTGTGGAACACCTGTCAGGAAGTGACATCACAACCACAACAATACAGACAACATCATCGTCTTGTGTCGCCATTATTTATGATCTTTAAGAAACCAAAGGTTTCTTAAAGATTTACAAGCTACTAAACCAAAAGGTTACTAAACCAAAAGGTTTAGTAGCTAGTAAACCAAAAGGTTTAGTAGCTCAACTAACCTTTATTATAGAAGGTTTAGTAGCTAAACTAACCTTTATTAGAGTAGGTTTAGTAGCTCAACTAACCTATATTATAGAAGGTTTAGTAGCTAAACTAACCTAAATTATAGAAGGTTTAGTAGCTCAATTAACCTATATTATGGAAGATTTAGTAGCTAAACAACCTTATATATGAGGTTTAGTAGTTAAATAACCTTAATATATAAGGTTTAGTAGCTAAAATAACCTTTATTATCGAAGGTTAAGTAGTTAAATAACCTTTATATAAGGTTTGGTTGCTAAACTAACTGGGAAGGTGAACAAACAAACCTTCATCTCAATGACCTGATCAAACAAGATGTCCGCCGTCTCCTGGAACTCAAACATGAAGTTCTGGAAGAGAGCAGGAGAGGTTAGGTTAGGTTAGGTTAGGTTAGGTTAGGTTAGGTTAGTGTTAAGTGTGTTGGTCTCAGACCGGGAGGATGTGCTTCAATAGACTAACCACCAAGACTAACCCACAGGTCTGCTCTACTAAGAGTAGAGCAGACCTGTGGGTTAGTCTTGGTGGTTAGTCTATAGTATGTTAGTCTGAGTGGTTAGTGTACAGTGGGTTAGTATAGGGTAGGTTAGTCACTCCACCTCGTTGTAGAAGGGGCAGTTGGTGGACTTCTGGGTGGCCGTGTGTTTCTTCTGGTTTCCCACCCTGATGAAGACCGCCGGGTTGATATTCACTCCGACCAACTTCTGGGCCTCCAAGATATTAATATTCACCTGAAACAACGCAGAAGAACACAAACCTGAACTAACCTTTACTAATCCATACTAGCTCGTCCTAACTAACTATCCCTCACACTAACTAATCTTAATTGACCAACGTAAAGTAGTACCTCTAAGTAGTTAATACTCCGTGTCCTGATGCTGTGACCTCCCCCTGAGGCTGTGACCTCACCTCTGACCTCTCCCTGTGGCTGTGACCTCACCTCTGACCTCCCCCTGAGGCTGTGACCTCACCTCTGACCTCCCCCTGTGGCTGTGACCTCACCTCTGACCTCCCCTTGAGGCTGTGACCTCACCTCTGACCTCCCCCTGAGGCTGTGACCTCACCTCTGACCTCCCCTTGAGGCTGTGACCTCCCCCTGTGGCTGTGACCTCACCTCTGACCTCCCCTTGAGGCTGTGACCTCACCTCTGACCTCCCCCTGTGGCTGTGACCTCACCTCTGACCTCCCCCTGAGGCTGTGACCTCCCCCTGTGGCTGTGACCTCACCTCTGACCTCCCCCTGTGGCTGTGACCTCACCTGGAAGCTCTGCACCCGGGGGATGGTAGCCAGCAGGTGTCGGGACAGCGGTCTGGAACGACTACACAAACACAGGAGATGCTGTGATTAGATACTTTAGTCTTTATGAGCAACACAACATAATGCACTGGATTATCAAGCCTCCATTAGTGAGACAGACAGAGGGCAGACAGACAGGTACCCCATTAGTGAGACAGACAGAGGACAGACAGACAGGTACCCCATTAGTGAGACAGACAGACAGTTACCCCATTAGTGAGTGGGCAGACAGACAGGTACCCTATGAGTGAGACAGACACAGGGCAGACAGACAGGTACCTTAACAGGGGAGTCAGTGTGATATTGGAGGCTTCAATGTCTGTGATTTCATCGTCTTCATCCTGCTCGTCTTCCTCAGTGTCTCCGGTCCGGACCAGCGATCGACCAATCCTGCGAGTCTCTCTCTCCAACGCCTCCACATCGGACTGACTGACACAGAACCATGACACCACATCCTGTTACACCACCAGTTACACCACCTGTTACACCAACAAGTACATCCTGTTACACCACCTGTTACACCTCCAGTACATCCTGTTACAACACCTGTTATACCACCTGTTACAACAACAAGTACATCCTGTTACACCACCTGTTACACCATCAGTACATCCTGTTACAACACCTGTTACACCGCCTGTTACACCACCCGCACATCCTGTTACACCACCTGTTACACCACCCTTTAAACCAGCAGCATCATCTACCTCTCAGGATCATCGTAGCCGAGGTTTCTGATGACCAGACTTGATCTGGAAGAGAGGAGACGGAGAACATAGAAGAGCATCATGACCTCATCACTAACAAGCTTGTTAATCCCCAGTGACCCCCGGTGACCACCCAGGGCACTGGACTGGGACCCCCCAGGACCCCAGCCCCAAGGGCCCTGGACTGGGACCCCCGGACCCCAAGGGACACCAGGTGTTTAACTTACTGGCTGTCTTGTCTCTTTAAGAAGTCCTGTCCGTCCCACCCCCCAGCCGCGCCCTGCAGAGGGTTATACACCAGCTCCAGCTCCACGTAGATCTAGAGCACATAAATCACAAAGATCTAGAGCACATAGATCACAAAAATCTAGAATACATAAATCTATTAAGCTGCTCTGGTGTGTGTGTGTGTATGTGTGTGTGTGTGTGTGTGTGACTTGCTTCTGTTAAACTGTAGTTGACGTCGGTGAGTGGTTCCCGTAGTAACAACCGCCCGGTCAGCACAGCATGTTGAAGACTGACGACCAGCTTACCCAGCAGCCTATCACAATCACACAACGGGTCGTTTCATAAGAACTCAACGATACCTTTGCATGCGTGCGTGTGTGTGTGTGTTTGTGTGTGTGTATCCGTGTGTGTTTGTGTGTGTGTGTGCGTGTCTGTGTGTGTGTCTGCGTGTGTGTGTGCGCGTGTGCTACCTGTGGGAGAATACTTTGCTCATGTTGTAAACACTGACGCAGAGGACCTCGTCCTTCATGATGTTCCCATAGTGCGGCCAGCGGAAGTGCTGCAACATAGGAGAACCATCCCATTAATAACAATATATGAGACCGTTATGATACCAACCATCACATTAATAGCATAGGAGACAGTTATGATACAAACCATCACATTAATAACAACATAAGAGACAGTTATGATACAAACCATCGCATTAATAACAACATAAGAGACAGTTATGATACAAACCATCGCATTAATAACAATATAGTAGATAGTTATGATACAAACCATCACATTAATAACAATATAGAGGACAGTTGCGATGCAAACCATCACATTAATAATTCACATATCATATTTACACATTTAAAAATACTAAACATGACACACTACACACGCACTACACACACACAAACACACACACACACACACGTATCCAGGTAGTTTGCAGTGATTTGAACACACCTTGGTGTAACAGTGTGACCACATGATTGTTGTGTCAATACTGACAGTAGAGCACACACTCTAATGTTGTGACCACGGTTACCAACACCAGAAAAAGTAGAATTTTAATGTTGTAATTGAGCTCTCAAAATAAAGACCTGGTGAGATCCGACTAACCCTCAACCTGGAGAAGCCATGAGTTCAAGTCCCTTTGTGTTTGTCTCTGGAGACTCATATTCATATGGACATCCATATTATATTAATATCTATACTTATCAAATGTAGTCATCATATATCTATCCAGATGTATTGCAATGAATAACATCTATGATTCATTCTACAACATTAATGATATCGTCAAATCGTTTCCTAATGGGACGCTTTGATACATAGTTAAACTATGCTAAGACACACACTTTTACACACACACGCACACACAAACACACACACTGAGAATGCAACATGAAAATGTTGTGTTTGTCTTTCTTAGATTTGGTTTTAATGAGAGATTATAGATAAGGAGTGATACGCAGCACACCTTCAACACACAGGCACGCCCGTTACGCTCCACTTAGCCAGCCGGACTCACATCATGAGCGAAACCAGCGGCCGCAGCTCAGTGAACTAATGTCTCTCACCTGGTTGAACACGGCCACGTTCTCACACTGCAGGACGCGCGTCTTATGGCTGAACCCTGGAGACACACATTACACATTATACTTTATATACAACACATTATAGTTATATACAACTATAAATATAGTTCGATATATATACATATATATATAACTATATATAAAGTTATAAATATACATATATATTTATAGTTATACATATATATAACTATATCGTTTTATATATATATATATATATATATATATATATATATATATATATACTGGACACTGGACAACACACTGGAATACACTGGAGTCCAGTGTATTCCAGTGTGGAATATACTGGACAGATCCCTGGACAGCACAGTGTAGCACACTGTTAAACATTGGACAACACCAATTAATTCACTTGACAACACAAAGGGATACACTAGACAGATCACTGGACAAAACAAAGTGATACACATGACAGAAGTGGTCAGAAGGTCTGATAATTCCTTTGGTCTCTGACCGCCCTAGCCATTAGTCACCAGAGAGCACTCGTCTCTGTGTGCCTCAAAGTATCTCAGAGCAGACTTTCACAATTCTGTCTAAGCTATTCTTGTTCTTCACAGACCTTAAACCAACAGATAAATGAAACGTTAGAAGGCTTTCAGAGAGAGACAGATAGAAATGACAGAGATAGAGTCACAGAGACAGAGGGACAGAGACACAGAGACAGAGTTATAGAGATAGAGTCACAGAGACAGAGTCAGAGAGACAGAGACACAGAGAAAGAGTCACAGAGACAGAGACACAGAGATGGAGTCACATAGACAGAGTAGCAGAGATAGAGAGACAGAGCGAGTCACAGAGACAGACTCACAGAGACGGAGTCACAGAGACAGACTCACAGAGACAGAGTCACAGAGACAGAGTCACAGAGACAGAGACACAGAGATAGTCACAGAGACAGAGTCAGAGAGACAGAGATAGTCACAGAGACAGAGACACAGAGACAGAGTCACAGAGACAGAGTCACAGGGACAGAGTCAGAGAGAAAGAGTCACAGAGACAGAGACAATGTCACAGAGACCAGGACTGAGGCGCCGGGTTAAGGGAAGTCACGCCTGGCAACCAGGTTTATCAAATGTGTGTTGAGCCAAACAGAGCTAATACATACGCACGCCTAGGTATATAATATATATATATATATATATATATATATTAATACAGTTGGATTACCTCTGAAGGTGAGCTCCACCTTGCGGTCCGATCGTCCAGGGAGGTTAGAAATCCTCTTCAAGTTCACTGTGATGGACATGACTCCGACCTGACCTACGACCCTTACTACGACCTGATCCTAATTACGCCCTTACCCTAGGACCTCACCCTAACTACGACTGTCCCTAACTACGCCCTTACCCTAGGACCTGACCCTAACTATGCCCTTAACCTAGGACCTGACCCTAACTACGACCTGACCCTAACTATGCCCTTAACCTAGGACCTGACCCTAGCCTCCTCTCTGTCCGGACGTCATGCTCAGAAGGTGAGCTTCTGTTTCTGCTGCTGTTCTTCTGTCTGCTGAGCAAACGGCAGCAGGCAGGGCGGCTGTGTGCTGACGACAGTGTGTGTGGAAGGACCCGCCTCGCCAGCCATGTACACAGTGTGTGTGTGTACACAGTGCATGTTAATGTAGGTGAAGGAAGAGACACACAAACTTCTGCTAACCAAAAGTACTGAAAGCCACAACGAGACTCTCACTAACACGTTCATATTCCCCCAGAGGTCTCTAGCCTGGTCTTCACAGCGGAGGTGGGCTCAACTAATACACTTACAATACTTAAGGAGTACATCGCAAGCTGGAAGACGGTCAGAGGCCTGTACAGTGGAGAGCACTAAGGCAGTCCTGTAGACTAGAGTCCTCTACAGACTAGAGTCGTCTAGAGAGAAGAGTCTGAGTAGAGTCCTCTAGACCAGAGTCCTCTAGAGTAGAGTTCTCTACAGAGTAGTCTGAATAGTCCTCTTGAGCAGATCTACTATGGTTCAGGGGTCCTGAACCATAGGGGGACAAACCTAGATTCATTCAGGACCTAACATTCTCTAACCTAATAACTAAACTAGCCATTTCTAACCAACTATCCCATCCCAGAAGAAATAAACCCGCCTTCTAAGGTTTTACTGGTTACTATAAAAACAGCTTGCAGACCCGCGCTGAGCCCCAGGTACCACTAGGGGGCAGTAAGGACCCGGTCCGGGAGGGGACCTGCACGGAGCCCCAGAGACCACTAGGGGGCAGTAAGGACCTGGTCCGGGAGGGGACCTGCACGGAGCCCCAGGGACAACTAGGGGGCAGAAAGGACCCGGTCCAGGAGGAGACTTGAGCCGCAGGGACCACTAGGGGCCAGTAAGGACCCGGTCCAGGAGGAGACCGGAGCCCCAGGGACCACTAGGGGGCAGTTAGGGCCAATCCTTTAGAATGATTCTCATCTACCAGGACGGAGCAGGTACAATTCAGCTCATACCGATACTTTTATATTTATGTTTATTTGTTAGCATATTTTCATCCACCAAAAAACCAACCAAAAAACCTGTAACACAGTTGGATCTGAACATATTTAGTTCCATCAGTGAACTGCATTGCCTCATTGAGGGTTCAGACCCGAGAGGCCACCCTAGAGGAGGTCTTCATCGGGGTCGGGTCAGGGTCGGTGTCAGTGTTATTATCAATTTCATCAGTTTCACGAGGTATTGTAAAGAACATAGCTTCCCCTTTTGTAAAATAAAAAAATCACAGGTTGTGACAAGGGTCTTATTACTGTTTGAGGAGAACAAACAAAAGTTCAAAGATTTAATATTCATTAAGTAAAAAAAAGCTAAACTTGTGCACAGGAAATCAAGTGACGGTTGAGGGGGCGGGGCAGCGCTCTTCTTGGTCCTCTCAGCTCTCCGTCATGTTGGCCCGACAGATGGGACACGTGGCGTTGTCCTGGAAACAGAATCATCATCAAACCCCAGCAGGACAACCTTTAACCTCATCATCATCAAAACCCAGCAGGTCGACCTTTAACCTCATCAACATCAAACCCCAGCAGGTTGACCTTTAACCTCATCATCATCAAACCCCAGCTGGTCGACCTTTAACCCAACATCAAACCCCAGGTAGATGTAGTATAGAATGTGTTTCCTACCTTCAGCCAGCGGTCGATGCATGCTACATGGTAGTCATGGAAACACGACAGTATCCGCAGCTGTTCCCCGTCCGCATAGTCACAGAAACAGATGTGACACCTGTCAATCAAAGCAAACAGGAAGCAGTCAGATCGGAGAGGAAGCAGTGTTTGTGTGTCTGTGTCTGCCTCTTGTGTGTGTCTGTTGTGGCGTGTCTGTCTCTGTCTGTCTGTTATGCGTGGATCTGTTTGTGTCTGTCTGTGTGTCTCTTGTGTATAACTCTGTGTTTATCTGTCCGTGTGTGTGTCTCTCTGTCTGCTCATCTGTCTGTGTGTCTCTTGTGTATAACTCTGTGTTTATCTCTGTGTGTGTGTGTGTGTGTGTGTGTGTGTGTGTGTGTGTGTGTGTGTGTGTGTGTGTGTGTGTGTGTGTGTGTGTGTGTGTGTGTGTGTGTGTGTGTGTGTGTGTGTGTGTGTGTGTGTGTGTGTGTCTCTGTCTGTTCATCTGTATGTCTGTGTGTCTCACTGTGCGGCGGCGGCGTTGGGGGCGGGGCTGAAGGTCTTGGTGGGGAAGCGGTCAATCTGCTGCCGGCTCATCAGCATCCTGTTGACGACGGCCCCCTGCTGCTCCTCGAACTGGAGCAGGGCCTGAAACACACACACACACACACACTTTCAGTTTGTAGAGACACAACACACACACAAACAAACACAGTACACCCACCCTTCAATACAGCACACAGACACAGACCCACACACACCTCATAGTTGTTCCCCTCTAGGTCTGCAGACAGATCTGGTGTCGTCCGGTTTCGTCGACCAGCTGCTCGCCTCCGCCCCCTTTCCCTGGGTCGACCAATGAGCTCTGTCGAAACATCCCCGGTAGATTTAGAGAAGGAAGACTGTGACTGGGAGCACTGGGAGCCTGCCACCCAGAGTGAAGGTCACCAAGTCATCCAACACAGTATCGTCTGTCTCACTGCACAGAGTGGGTCTGTCTCATCGGCCAAACCGGGTCTGCACCCCCTGCTGGGACTCGGGCTGTTTTACTGCCCAGACCGGGTCTGTCTCCCTGCCCAGAGTGGGTCTGTCTCACTGCCCAGACCGGGTCTGTCTCACTGCCCAGACCGGGTCTGTCTCCCTGCCCAGACCGGGTCTGACCCCCTGCTGGGACTGGGTGCTTAGAGAGGCCTACCGTCCTGGAAGGCGGCCATGATACCCTGTAGGGAGGAGCTGGCAGGCGTCCATCTTGGCTCCATGTAGGGGTTCTGCTGGACATCAGGACAGACAGACAGAGTTCAGACATTAATGTTGTTACACCATGATATCGGAATCTAACAATGCTATTGGCTAGAGGTGGCCAATGATTGAGAGGCCAGAGTGTGCTCAGGTAGACAGGTAGGTGGATAGACAGGTAGGCCATTCAATCATTTCATTCAGGCTGTTTGCTAATTGGCTTGTAACAGGCTGCGTCGCACACATATTTTTCTTTTTATTTTGTCAGGGCATTTGAGTCTGATCATTTAGATTCAACTTGTGACAGCCAGAAAAATGGGCGATGAATGGTGATTGGTAGTCATGAAGATAACTAATTTAAAGTGTCTCTGCACGGTTGTGACTGAGGAACACTCACCCCCTGGACTGTGTGGGGTCTCACATCCTCTCGGTCAAACTGATCCTGTAACACACACACACACACACACACACACACACACACACACACACACACACACACACACACACACACACACACACACACACACACAGTTACAACAACAGACTAACCAGAACCAGGGAAGTAGAGCCTAGATTTACTAGAACAAAGACTACCTAGAAACCAGACTCAGCTAGGACACTACACTGTTTCCTAGGGAGGTGTTTACAGCAGCTAGGACACTACACTGTGTCCTACGAAGGTGTTTACAGCAGCTAGCACACTACACTGTGTCCTAGGGAGGTGTTTACAGCAGCTAGGACACTACACTGTGTCCTAGGGAGGTGTTTACAGCAGCTAGGACACTACACTGTGTCCTAGGGAGGTGTTTACAGCAGCTAGGACACTACCGTGGAGTCCAACCTGAAGGCTGCGAGCCGTGGCCTCGTCTTCCTCTAGCTGAAGTGTGCGGGCCACAGCCTCCTCTTCATCACTGCCACAGATGTCCACCAGCGGTCCTGTAAAAGACGAGCACCAGTCAAACCATGAGGGACTGGTAGGTCTCCGTGGCAACCGGGTAGTATCCATTAATGCTGGTTTCCATAGCAGCCAGGATTATTAGGAGTATAAAAACAGAATAAAGCTGATGTTGATGGACGTTTTGCTGGGAGACACTAGGAGGAGGCGACACTAGGAGTAGGAGACACTAGGAGGAGGTGACACTAGGAGACACCAGGAGTAGGAGACACCAGGAGTAGGAGACACTAGGAGGAGGAGACACTAGGAGGAGGAGACACTAGGAGACACCAGGAGTAGGAGACACTAGGAGGAGGAGACACTAGGAGACATCAGGAGTAGGAGACACTAGGAGACATCAGGAGGAGGAGACACTAGGAGGAGGAGACACTAGGAGGAGGAGACACTAGGAGACACCAGGAGGAGGAGACACCAGGAGTAGGAGACACTAGGAGGAGGAGACACTAGGAGACACCAGGAGGAGGAGACACCAGGAGTAGGAGACACTAGGAGGAGGAGACACTAGGAGACATCAGGAGGAGGAGACACCAGGAGTAGGAGACACCAGGAGGAGGAGACACTAGGAGACACCAGGAGTAGGAGACACTAGGAGGAGGTGACACTAGGAGACACCAGGAGTAGGAGACACTAGGAGGAGGTGACACTAGGAGACACCAGGAGGAGGAGACACCAGGAGTAGGAGACACTAGGAGACACCAGGAGTAGGAGACACATGGAGGAGGAGACACCAGGAGTAGGAGACACCAGGAGGAGGAGACACTAGGAGACACCAGGAGTAGGAGACACTAGGAGGAGGAGACACTAGGAGACACCAGGAGGAGGTGACACTAGGCGACACCAGGAGGAGGAGACACCAGGCGACACCAGGAGGAGGAGACACCAGGAGTAGGAGACACTAGGAGACACCAGGAGTAGGAGACACCAGGAGTAGGAGACACTAGGAGACACCAGGAGTAGGAGACACATGGAGGAGGAGACACCAGGAGTAGGAGACACCAGGAGGAGGAGACACTAGGAGACACCAGGAGGAGGAGACACCAGGAGTAGGAGACACTAGGAGGAGGTGACAGTAGGAGACACCAGGAGTAGGAGACACTAGGAGGAGGTGACAGTAGGAGACACCAGGAGTAGGAGACACTAGGAGGAGGTGACACCAGGAGTAGGAGACACTAGGAGGAGGAGACACTAGGAGACACCAGGAGGAGGTGACACTAGGAGACACCAGGAGGAGGAGACACCAGGAGTAGGAGACACTAGGAGGAGGTGACAGTAGGAGACACCAGGAGTAGGAGACACTAGGAGGAGGTGACACTAGGAGACACCAGGAGGAGGTGACACTAGGAGACACCAGGAGGAGGTGACACTAGGAGACACCAGGAGGAGGAGACACCAGGAGTAGGAGACACTAGGAGGAGGTGACAGTAGGAGACACCAGGAGTAGGAGACACTAGGAGGAGGTGACACTAGGAGACACCAGGAGTAGGAGACACTAGGAGACACCAGGAGGAGGTCACGATGATGTTCTTACCGGCCGCTTCTCCCAGCTGCTCCCCGTTCATCCAGCGGCGCTCCTCCGCCGTGAGGAAGGACAGCGAAGCCTCCCCGGGAGTCGGGGGGGCAGGGGGGGGCTCCCCGGGGGTCGGGGGGGCCGCCCTGGGGGGCCGTGTCCTCCCCCTCTTCCTGCTCTGAGGTGGAGCGGGCCGGGCCTCTGACTCGGGACCCTGGAGCCCCTCCAGTTGACCGGCCTGCAACCCCCAACCATGAGGAAGGGCCTCAGACAGAGACCCAGAGTCCAGAGGGCCCCCCAGCGTACGGTCCGCCTTGGGGGGCCGGGGGGGCCCGAGCCCCACCCTGCTCTGAGCACGGGTGCAGCGGGCCTCCAACTCAGACACAAGACCAGCCTGGAGGAGGGGCTGCTCCCTCACGGGAAGGGAGCCACTGGAGGAGGAGGAGGACGAGGTAGAGGAGGAGGAGGAGGAGGAGGAGCTAGGAAGCATACAGGTGGAAGGGTGAAGGTCTGGATGGTTGGATAAACTCATCTGCCAGGGCCAGGGAGACGCATCCACCTCCTCCGCCAACCGACGCCGCTTGGACCGGCAGCCCTCCCCCTTGCTAGGGAGACAGCCCGCCCCACTAGTGGGCGGACAGCCCGCAACGCCCGAGGCCCGACACGGACTGGGGAGCACGAAGAAACAACGTTGGTATCATCCGACTGCAAGTATACAGGAGGCCCGTTTAATGGGTCAACATAAGGGCCGTTTAATGGTTACGGCCTGTTTAATGGGTCATCATGAGCCTTATGTTGACCCATTAGCCCTTATGTCATAAGGGCTAATGGGTCAACATAAGGGATATTTAATGGGTCAACATAAGAGCCCTTTATTGGTTGAACATACCTGGGCGTTTCTGGAATGACGCTTTCATTAAACTCGTCGAATAGGAAGCGGGCTTCGTTCATCACATCGTAGCTGTCGAAGAGGAACGACCTGTCGACCACCTCCTCCTCTCCAGGGTGGCTTCCCCTCCGACCTAACCCCGACAGATACCGGTCGACCAGCTCCTCCTCCGTAGCATCTCGACGGTCAACCATTCCACCTAACACAGAGAGGTACCCAGAGGAACGCGGTCAACAAACACCCGAAGATTGAAATTAAATGAAACCACTTGGACCATTGACACAATTATTGTGACGTCAATCAAAGGGTTGTTTGGTTTAAGAAGCACCATAAGCCGAACGACCCTGACTGACCAGAACGAGCCGAAGACGGGCAGGACTACTGGGAATTATCAGGGGGAATTATCATCACCAGAGTTGAGCACTACACGTAGAGTACTATACTACATGTAGAGCACTACAATACACACTGCACGTAGATCACTACACGTAGAGTACTACACTACACGTAGATCACCACACATAGATCACTGCACGTAGGGCACTAAAATACACACAACACGTGAGGTACTACACTACACGTAGAGTACTACACTACACACTGAGTAGAACACTACACGTAGAGTACAATACACACTACGGAGTACTACACTAAACACTACACTTACAGTAGATTACTACACGTAGAGTACTACAATACACACTAGACGTAGACTACTACAAAACACACTACATGTAGACTACTACAATATACACTACATGTAGACTACTACAATATACACTACATGTAGACTACTACAATATACACTACATGTAGACTACTATAATACACACTACACGTAGAGTAGAGAACTACACGTAGTTCAAACCTAATGAGACGTCATAACACTGAACCAAACCAGACCGTAGACGTCAATCCTATCAGGAATAATGTTATTTATCGAACAGTAAATAACTGCTTTACCACCGAGAAACGAGATTCCAACTTCACCGGCTCTGTTCAAGTCAATTGCGCCATGTTGCGCTCCTGTCGACGTCCCTTCCGGGAAGTCGTGGAGCGCCTATTCAAATTAAAGGTTCGTCCCGGAGGTGGTGGAGCGACTCTTCAAAGTAAAGGTTCAGATTAAGTCAATGGAGGGGCCTCATTTATCAACCGTACTTTGTGCGTAAGGAGGGCGTAAGATCATTGCCACGCAAAGTATGGAATTTACCAAAATGTACTTATACTTAGGAATGCGTGTAAATTCAAGCACAGCTCTGGCCATGCTTACGAACCGAATCTAGTGGTAGAATAGCGATATACAAGCGCAAAGCAAAGCATTTAAAGGGGTAGTTCGGAATTTTGGACAGGGCCTGATTCCCAAGTTAGCCTTGGTGTTCTTTATCATTGGAGACAGTTTAACACATTTCATTCAGTCCTTCTAGTTGCAGAGTTTGCTCGTGCTAGGCAAGCGCACGGCAATTGCCTAGCACGAGCAAACTCTGCAACTAGGACTGAATCAAACCCTATTAAAGACAGCTGTGAGAAATGTTTGAAATATTGTGCAATGGCTTATCTTGCGTTATTGGAAGACTTGCAAACAATGCGCTCCGCAGGGAGTGCGTTTTCAAAGATCGCGCTGATCTGCTTGGGGAGAGCACAGAGTGGCAGAATTCGGTGTAACACCGACGGTGTTGGACGCAATTATTTCCCTGGCCCCAAACTACATCCAGTTCCCTTACAGAGATCCCCAACAAGCCGAAATCAAACGGGGCTTTCACGCCATCGCCGGATTCCCAAACATAATTGGAGCCATAATTGAACCCAACAGAAAGGGGATTCATTCTGTCAACGTGCAAATCTTTTGTGATGCAAATTTGTCCTTGTTAAATGTTGTTGCGCGGTGACCTGGAGGAACACACGACTCATTCATCAACAGCTGTGTTGGTGTGCGTCTCTAAGAAGGCGCTTTGGAAGATAGCTGGCATATTGGTGAGTATTAGGCCACAACATGTTTAAAATACTATTGCTGGGTTATGTACAGTTTTAAAATATATCATCATTAGGTGATCAAGGTTACTCGCTGAAGCCATGGCTAATGACCCCCTTAACCAACCCGAGGACCCAGCAGGATTAGGCGTATAACCGGGCCCATGCGCGCACGAGGAGCACCGTTGTAACATAATTCACACATTCATACCACATATGCCCTTGCCAATTAAAGAGGCTTCTTTCTCATCTTAGGGCGGTATCCTGAGCTTAGGGAGGCGTCCTATTCATACAGGAAGCCATTCACCATGTGTCAATTCTAGATACGAGCGGTCAAGATGTTCGAGGGACCAAGAAGCTCAAGGCCACAAAAACAAGCGTAATTCCCGCACATAGCCGCAAACCAAGTTGCAATGCCAACACATAGCCACAAGAGAGCAGCATAGACACATACGGGTATCCAGGAGGCGGGAGTTCAGCACAATGCTTAGCCAATCTGAGCACATAACTGAGGCCACGCCTGCCCAGTATTAAAGTCTGAACACAGCCCAGGGGGCCAGAACGCTCCAGGTAACGCATCCTTGGACGACAATAGACGGCCCCGGTTCCTCCGACTCCTCCAGCACCAGGGGACTATCTGTGAAAGAAAAAAATTCACATTAATTTCAAAGTTTAGTATAGAACTGTTTTTTTTCCTAAATGTCAACATTTAAATTTAATGTTTACAAACACAGAATTCCAGTTAATTTCTT
Organism: Pollachius pollachius; assembly: GCF_949987615.1. NCBI lineage: Eukaryota > Metazoa > Chordata > Actinopteri > Gadiformes > Gadidae > Pollachius > Pollachius pollachius. Next base: position 11,640,132 of record NC_136942.1, read on the forward strand.
GTACCTTCAATTAGGCGGCCCGGCTTGAGCGTCGGTGTCACCGTCCTCAATTAGGCCGGACAGAGCCGTGTCGCCGATGATGCTGGCAATTCGGTTATCCAAAGGGGAAAGTTCCGTGGTGGTCTGTCCTCCTCCAGTTGCTGATGTCTCACGTCTGTGGGCTGTGACTCTTTTTTTGGCATTGAGTTTAACGTCAAACCATTTTCTTTACTTCAGATAGTGTTCTCACTTTTGACCCAACTGAATTAACTGCATCACTTACATTTTCCCATGCAGCAATCTTTCTTTTGTTCGTTATGCCTCGTGCACTAAGTGAGCTAAAGAGTATTTTTTGATTTGATTCAACCTTGTTTACAAGGGTTTCCATTTATGTGTTGGAAGTTTCTTTTCTTTGCCATTGTAGCGGTGAGTGGTAAAACACATTCACATGGTTGATAAAGGGATGCGTTGCGACCATATATGGTTAATTGGAGGCGTTTCTGAATGCTAATTGTCAGCGTGAACGAGCATGGTACTTAAGAACAGGTGGGATTCATCAAGATTGACTTACTGATGTGCGTACGATAGGCCTGCGTACGTTTGATAATACAGATTTTTTTGTACTTAAGGACATCCTAAATTTCCTTTGTAAGAAATAATTTAGGTCCTTTTCTACGCACGGTTTATAAATGAGGGCCCTGGAGCTCAGGGTTTGATTTACAGCCAGATCCTTCAACACAGACCAGGGGTCTCATTTATAACCGTTGCGTACGCACAAAACGGGGCTGAAAGTGGCGTACGTGACTTTCCACGCCAAGGTTGTGATCTATAAAAAACTAACTTGACGGGAGAATGTGCGCAGCCCTAAGCAAACTCTGACTCATGCGTACGCATTGTTTGGAGGAAAAGGAGAATTGGCGACACAGACGGTGTGGTTGTGAACTGAAGTCAGACTGAAGAAATGTAGAGTGAGAAGAACGATTATGTTTTATCATCGCCCTTCATAAATTTAATTTCAACCCGTATCATGCGTTAAATCTATGTAATCAGAATAATTTAAGTCAACTGCGTTATTTCTCAGTTACAACTCCAGAAACGTCTCCTTAGAATCGAAATGAAAATTCAAAATCAAAATTCTCTATATTTAATCCCGTCACTCCACTGTCCACTGACGGCGCGACTGCATGGAATAAAGCATCTGTCCAACATGTGTCAATAACATAATATTTTTATGTGACACTGTAAACACATAATCAAATGTCAATTAAATCCCAAGTGTGGAAAACCAAGCCACATACTCATCACAATCGTTATATTATTGTCCGTTTCTCTTGATGCTTTTCATGACAAATCAGGCATTAAAAAGGGGTTATTTTCAAGAAAATTTAACGTGGGTGATTACAAACTGATTATCCAAGATTTTCTCGGTTAGTCTTATTACCGTAACCCTATAAATACAGCGGGCCGTGCGTAATGCTGCACCATGGCACTGCTGGAGGATCATGCAAATGGCAGGATTCGGAGGGAGAGGGTCTTCGGGGACCATAACGATTTATTGGTACATAAAAATATGTACCTTTTATGTCAGACCACTTTTTTAATTCTGGGACTGTGTACTCCGTGCCACTGACAGAGTTCACTGCTGCAGCAACATGTTGCCACTCACTCTGCTTTTTGTTGTTAGTGATCACAATCCCGTGAATGCCGAACAAAACTACTTTTCGGGCCTCCACCTCACCCATAAGTGTCTCCACTTCAACCTCCGTGAAATTTCGCTTTTTTGCTTTTCTCAGTCCTTCTGCCATTGTTTCCGACAAGACATAATACTTGCATCTGAATCTGTTTTTTATGCAGATCGCATTCATGAGGTCGTTTGCATTAAAAAGGGGCGTGTACAGGGCGGAACGTGAAGCTGATTCAGCTGCACACACTTGTAGGCACTCTGTGATTTATAAAGCAAAGATTGCTTAGAGGTGTGCGCATACAGGGTTTTATAAGTCTGAATATTTTTTGGCGCATGCAAAACTTGGCTTTTGGGCGTATGTACACTTTTAGTAACAATCCCACAGTTTCATAAATGAGACCCCAGAACTCATACGGCTGCTTTGAAGCAGCCTAAATAAAACACAGAGGGCTTCAATAAGCATTATTAATAACACCCAATGCAGCTTTTCAACACTTAATGTTTTATTCTTGTAGAATCACAACAGGAGCAGAAAGGTTACAGAAACCCTGAACATGTAAAGCTCTGTCCTGTAACACTAGCTCCTCTCCTTGTCACACATGTCCTCAGAAATCTAGTCAGCTGTGAACCACAAAGTAGGAACTAAGAGTGAGATGTTGAACTAAAACTCAGCAATGCAGGTGAACAAGGTGAACCAGTAGAACCAGTAGAACAGATAAATGGTCCCAGCACCGCTTCTCCTAGAACAGCATGGAGTGAAGCGACTTGCGGACGGTGGCCATCTCTTGCTGTTGCTGTGGAAACAAGCCATGACGGTAAGGCCCCGCATCCTAAGCTCCTTAGGGAGTCCCACACTGAGGAGCTAGAGGGCGACACTCACTCAGCTGGTCAAAAACTAACCCTACTAACCCTATAACTAACCCCAATAACCCTAACTCTGCACATAACCACTACCCAACACTTACTTCCTATAACTAACCCCCAGCCCTACTGACTAACACCCGATGAACTGTTTTCATTGTGCTTGGACCGCTTTGGTGGTTTAAATGGCAATTTCAATCACTCGTATTACTGCAATACCTTACTGCGTCCGTATCTCTGCCTATGGCCTATACTTATTTTGGAGCGCCGTACTACTCGGGGAAAAACATAATAAAACCCTTGAAGTGTGGGCGTGACGTCACATCCGAGGTTCGGTTCGCAGAGAATACTAAAACGCACCATATGAGCGCAAGATCAAAAATCCACCCTCCATCCTCCCGAAGCAATGTTTTTTTCAACAATTTATACCCGCACCCGCCCGATCACGATTCATAGGGTGACCATTGACCAGACATCCCGGTTAGGCAGAGACAGTCCCAAGTTTGGGTTGTGTGTCCAGAGTCCCGACAGAAGCCTGTCGGGACGCTAAAATGTCCCTGTTGTCAGCGATTACATAGCCAACCTGGTATTATCATAGCCCGATCATTAACTAAAAACCACATAGAAAGATTGAAGCATCCAGCAGATTTCAACAATGTGTGAGGGAATACGTAACAGGGATGGTCGCACAGTGGAATGCTGATGGAAACCAGCAGACGAGCGCTGGGCGGAGATTTGGTAAAAAAAACAAACAATCTATGTCAAATTTGTGAGAAAAGGTGTGTCTGCCTGGCAAAAATGCTCCCGTTTAGATCAAGTCAATATGTTAACCTACTTATTCCTTATTTATTTCAACCACGACCTGCCCGCAATTCATCCAAGTGTCTCTTTTTTCATTTTTTCATGAAATCCACCCGCTCCCGGATTATCTGCGGGTATGACCGCCAACCGCGCATCTCTACCGCAAAGGAATCATTGAGAAATACATGCAGTATTTTGAATTTTCTACCAACAGGAATTTTTTATATAGCCTATGGAAAAAAAATAATTAAATCGATAATTTATTGTTAATTTGATCGATGATCGATCACGGACATTTCTTCAAATGCCCATCCCTGACCTTAGTGACCCTAACCCCTGACCTCAGTGACCCTGATCTTAGTGAGCCTGACCCCTGCCCTCAGTGACCCTAACCCCTGACCTTAGTGACTCTAAGGCCCCGTCCACACGGAGCCGATTTTTGTGTGAAACCGCGTAAGTCTTGTGCGTTCCGGCCGACCGTCCGGACGGAGCCGGCGAATCCGGTGCCCGAAACAGCACATTTCTGAAACCGTTTCCAATCTATCCGGACCTATGCGGTTTCATGTTAGGATTCATGTGGACGCCTGAAATGCAAACGATGATGTCAATAGCCCCCCCACCAGCTGGGGGACGTCAGAGTTGCGTTGAATTTTTTATTTATTATTTTATTTGTATTCTTTTTGTAGCTTTAAATAAAGCCCCTTGATAAATTTAATTACTAACTGTACATTAAAAAGTACTTCTGCTCAATTTAAAAGGTTGAATCTCCTCGTGACTGAATGTTTGTATACAGCGCGCAGGCTGTATGCGCGCAGGCTTGATGCACTCCACTTTTTTCTGTAGAGAACCAGCGCCTTGAATATTTACTACAGCGTTTCTACAGCTCGATGCGGTTTCCCAATGACTCTGTCTTTACGGAGATATTCCTGAACCGCATAAAACGAAACCGGATCGTTTTTCGCCCGTTTTGGCTCTGTGTGGATGGGGCCTTACTTTAGTGACTCTGGCCCCTGACCTTAGTGACCCTGAACCCTGACCTTAGTGACTCTTACTGTAGTGACTCTGGCACCTGACCTTAGTGACCCTAACCCCTGACCTTAGTGACTCTTACTTTAGTGACTCTGGCCCCTGACCTTAGTGACCCTAACCCCTGACCTTAGTGACTCTTACTTTAGTGACTCTGGCCCCTGACCTTAGTGACCCTGGCCCCTGACCTTAGTGACAAAAACCTCAGTAACCCTAGCTCACTGTGTCCATCAGGATCTTCTTCTGCAGCGCGGCCATCTCCTTCTTCAGCTCCTGCTGTGCTCCCTGGAGGAACACCTCGTGGCTCTTCTCCATCTCCTCCATGTTCTGGAAACACACACACACACACACACACACACACACACACACACACACACACACACACACACACACACACACACACACACACACACACACACACACACACACACACACACACGCGCTAATGCTGTGCTAGGCTACCGTAACAAAGTGCTCATACTGTGGTAGGCTAGCTTGATAAAGTGCTCATGCTGTTCTAGGATACCTTTTATTAAGTTCTCATGCTGTGCTAGGCTACCTTAACAAAGGGCTCATGCTGTGCTAGGCTACCTTGATAAAGAGCTCATACAGCTCCTTGATGTTCTTCAGTTTGCTGCTCTGAGCTACCTTAGCTTGTTGGAAGAGCTTCTGCTGCTGGCGGAACATAACCTGCAGAGAGAACCACACAGAGCACCACCAGGGTCCAGACCTTAGAACCATTCATGGTCTCACTGTTCTAGATTCATTTTCTATACTTATCTTTATTTTATGTTGGAAACCTTCTTCAGAGAGAGACGCTACAGACAAAACAGCCCCATTTAAACCTTCAAAACCTGAGCTGAAACATCAAACCCTGAACCCTTCAAACCATGAGCTGAAACCTTCAAACCCTAAGATGAAACATCAAACTCTATCTGAAACCTTCAAACCCTTGAAGCCTTGAGCTGAAACATCAAACCCTTATCTGAAACATCAAACCCTGATCTGAAACATCAAACTGATCTGAAACATCAAACTCTGATCTGAAACATCAAACCCACATTGAGCTTCTCCTCCTGCTCCTCGGCCCTCAGAGCTTCAGCCTCCCACTGCTGGAGGACCGAGGACACCTGCTGGGAGAAGTCCTGGGTCAGCTTCTGCCTGGGAACACAGCGCCACAAGACGGTGAATGTGGCACCATACTGGGACTACTGGTGACGTTAAGCCTAACTTTGTTTGTACTGGGTGTTGTACTGGTGTAAAGCCTCCCTCTGGTTGTACTGGCTGTTGTACTGGTGTAAAGCCTCCCTCTGGTTGTACTGGCTGTTGTACTGGTGTAAAGCCTCCCTCTGGTTGTACTGGCTGTTGTACTGGTGTAAAGCCTCCCTCTGGTTTAACTGGCTGTTGTACTGGGCGTTGTACTGGTGTCCAGCCTAGCTCTGGTTGTACTGGCTGTTGTACTGGGCGTTTTTACTCTGTGTGCTACTGGGTGGTACCTATGCCTCCTGTCATACTGGACGTTGTACTGGGTGCTGTAATGGGTGGTACCCCTACCTCTGGTTGTACTGGCTGTTCCACAGCTGCTCCAACTTGCTGTGGCTTCCCTTCAGCGAGGTCTTAGTCAGAACTTCCAGGCGTTTCCTCTTGGCCTGCATCACTTTGCTGATATCAGCTGGAGAAGCGACATTACACCCTCGCTACATTAATATAACCTTATGATACTACACTAATATGAATTTATAGATATTCATATAAAACAGATCAAATAACCATCCCAAAATACTTTGCGGACTATTGAGGTACCCACCGCCAAATCGCTCCAACATAGACTGTACTTCATTCCTACAATTGGAAAAACAAGAAAAATAATTCTCTATTCAGGAATTTTGTTATATATTTGTACATTCTTGTGAAACCTAAATTGTATTGGTTATTTCCTGTTGGAAAATTGACATACTATATATGTTTTATAGATTCATTGCATATGTATAATATATTTTTATATGTAGTGGGATGAGACTTCATGATTATGCACTTTGAATTATTATACTTGAAGGGTGGTAGTGTTGGTGTCATAGCTTATGAGTGATCAGATGTTTCATGAAGACCTCCAGAAGGTTGCTCTAGTCCTAATGAGTAATAAGATGTTTCATAGAGACCTCAGGAAGAATGCTCTAGTCTAGTCCTAATGAGGAGTGAGAAGGTCCACCCACCCAACAGCAGCCTCTGGACCTTCAGCAGAGAACTCCAGAGAGCCTCTCTTCTTGCCCGACTTGTCTACCACAGGGGTTTCTGTGAAATAAACATTTGTGATACATAAATGTTATTTATATATCACAAATATATGGAGTGAAACATGTATGACCGTGGCCTGCTCACCATCTCTGGTGTCCTCCTCTGAGCTCAGCTTCTTCTCCTCCAGGCTAAAGTCGAACACCTTGAGGTCTGAGCTTCCCTCTGGGTTCTTGGATTTCTTCTTCTGCTTCCTGGTCGCCATCAGAAACGCTCCTGACACCTGGATCAGAAGACCCGTTTACATCTCAGACTCCAACCGGCCCCTGATTCTGGAGTTTAGGCTAGAGTCTTTAGCCTAGTTTAACTGAACGGTAAAGTCTGGTTTAACTGAACATAAAGTCTGGTCTAACTGAATACTAAAGTTTGGTCTAACTGAACAGTAAAGCCTGGTTTAACTGAACAATAAAGTCGGGTTTAACTGAACAGTAAAGTCTGGTTTAACTGAACAGTAAAGTTTGGTTTAACTGAACAGTAAAGTTTGGTTTAACTGAACAGTAAAGTCTGGTTTAACTGAACAGTAAAGTCTGGTTTAACTGAACAGGAAGGTCTAGTTTAACTGAACGGTAAAGTCTGGTTTTACTGAACAATAAAGTCTGGTTTAGCTGAACAGTAAAGAATGTTTTGACTGAACAGTAAAGTCTGGTTTAACTCAACATAAAGTTCAGTCTATCTGAACAGAAAAGTTTGTTTGACTGAGCAGTAAATTCTGGTTTGTGATGTAAATTAGTTTAGTCTATGCTATTTCTGATAACATGTTTCAAGCTAACCACAGCTATGAATGGTTTCTTCACCACATAATGGATAACAACATATAAGGTTTTAATGATTTTATAGATAAGTTAAATAATACAAACATGGCCACTTTGCCATTTCCGTTTAAGCCAAGACAGACCAAAGGTTTACCTGGGTAAATTAGAACATGTAGGCGTGGCCTATTTACCGTTTCGCCAACTCCCAATATAAGCTTTTGTTTACCTGTGTGCGTGAGATGCCTCATGAAACACCTCCAGAACGCGAGATGCTTCATGAACCACCTCCAGAACGCAAGCCCGTTTACCTTGTGTCTCTGTTAGAATAAACCACATTGTTGAACATTTACCACTCTCCGAGTCATACCTAGCACGAGACCACCACACCACAAAGGATCGAATTAGTTTATTCCAAATCATTTGACTGAACCGTAAAGTCTGGCTTAACCGAACAGTAAAGAGTTGTTTAACTGAACAGTAAAGTCTTGTCTAACTGAACGGTAGACTGGTTTAACTGAACAGTAAAGTCTGGTTTAACTGAAGCGTTCTCACCAGACGTTCAAACTTAAGCCATTTACCGCCGCGTTCGAGCGCAGCACGGGACAAGGCGGGAAACGCAATTTGTTTCAAAATAATATATCCAAATAAGATTTTCATATACAATACATAAACAACGGCAGAACACGCTAGGTATTAATTTTACATTAAATACTTACTTTCTGTGCTTTCTGTCGTTATGCTGCACGTAGTTAAAAGATGACCTTTCTTCATAGAAACCGTCATGCGTCGCACCGGAAGCCCGTGCGCAAAAGCAAAATATATAATTCCAAACACACGGAAGGGACTAACTTTAAGATAATTAAATCATAAATCAATAAGTGTGGATTAATTAAGAAATTATTTTTTTTCTGAATCCCATATTCATGTGTGTAGTTTATTCTGCCCGACAGAATCGGTTTCCCAGCCAGCCATTGGCCCAGCAAGGGGCCAGTTCCGCCCTTTTACTCTTCTCAATACCAATCCGCCCAATCACAGCTCAGGCGACACCCGATTGGCCTTCCCAAAGGCAAACGGTTCGTGTTACTTCGTGCCCATGCACGTCAAACAAGTGAGATAATTAAATTGTCACTGCATAACGTTATCAATACAGTTCATTATCATTTTCTGTCATAAAGATCTAATGAACCAGAAAATGCAAATAGAGGTTTGAAAACGGAATACTTTTATAAAAAAAACATTTATTTGGTCACGTTCTGGGTCCTCACACTGTTTTATCCTTCTTCTGGCACATAAAACTGCACCAGGTCAGTGCAGGTCAGAAAGTACGTGTTGGTTTAACAGTGTTGATCCTAAACCAGACAAAGCTTACATAAACAACATGCCCAGCAATGAAGACGTTTTACTCAACATGGCTGCAAACACACTTTTATGACGGTAAATACGAAACACAAAGCTCCCCTAAATCCATACTCTGACCATAACCTAGCCGTTGCATCAAATATCAAACTTTTCTTCACAGATGAAATGGCCGTTCTCTTCGTACTCCTCGCGGGTGACCACCATCTCGTCGTAGTCGGGGTTGTCAGCGAGCAGCTTCCCGCCCTCCCAGGCGTAGCCCACCGGACTGAAACACAGACGCCGTCTTTAGAACATCAGAGGAACTCTTACTTTGAAGCCATCCTTTAACACTGCTACATGTTTTAATAGCAACGTCAGAGGTACTCTTACTTTGAACAACCTTCAACACGGCTTATTGTGTAATAACAACATGAGGAACTCTTACTTTGAAGCCATCCTTTAACAAGGCTCATTTTGAAATTGCAACGTCAGAGGAACTCTTAGTTTGAAGTTGGAACAATCCAATAGTAATAAAACATTGTCTTTAATCCAAGTGCCCCCGTTCCCCTCCTGCTGTACAGCGGTCTCTTAACGTACTTGGGGGGCAGGAGCACCGCCACGGGGAGGTCGGCGGGGGCCAGGGCCCGGACCTCCCGCTGCACCCGCTCCCTGAATCCCGGGAACAGGCAGTTTCCCCCGGTCAGCACCAGGTTCTGGTAGAGGTGGGGCTGCATCTCTGCACACAAACACCTGCCGTCAGGCACTCATTGGTGTGCATGGGTTTATTGTAATAGTGTGTATGAGTGTGCATTGGTGTGTGTTACTCTCTGGCATGCTGCTGATGTCGGTGTGTATTGATGTGTGTGTGTGTGAGTATATTAGTGTGGGTGCGTTACCCTCTGGCCTGCTGCTGATGGACCTGACCACGGCTTTGGGGATGTTGGTGAGTGTTTGTGTGTTGATGTGTTGTTGAGTTGTGTGTTGTTGTGTTACCCTGTGGCATGCTGCTGATGGACCTGACCACGGCTTTGGGGATGTTGGTGAGTGTTTGTGTGTTGATGTGTTGTTGTGTGTTGTTGTGTTACCCTCTGGCATGCTGCTGATGGACCTGACCACCGCCTCGGGGATGCCCATCTCCTGGATGCCGATGTCTGAGGGGTGGAAGAGCGTCTCGGGCACGGCGAAGCGCTCGTTGGTCAGACGCAGGATCTGCTCGCCCGTCTTGTACTTCCCCGAAGAGAGCATGTCCTCCGGGGCCTGAGACCACCAGTAGAGAGGAGAACATCAACAACACTACCAGACCACCAGGAGGGAGGAGAGAGGGGAACATCAACCACATACTCTGAGAGCCTGTCCTCTGGGGTCTGTGACCACCAGGAGAGAGGAGAACATCAACCAAACACTCTGAGAACCGACCAACACGCCCTGAGAACCGACCATTCGCCCTGAAATCTGACCACGCGCTGTGAGAACCAACCAACATGCCCTGAGAACCGACCAACACACCCTGAGAACCGACCAACCCGCCCTGAGAACCGCCTCACCGACCAACAGGCTGGTTCTGTGCCCTCCCCGACGTCGACCTGAACAGGCTGATAGTCCTTTGAGGGATGGGTCGATATGATGGTGGCATTAATAAGCCACAGACGGCTATCTGAACAGGCCAAAAGCACCACTAGCATTACAGAGGGCTGCTAGCGCAAACATTTCAGAAGGCTAATTGACCAGGCTAGTAGCCTTATAAAACACTAATTAAACCTGCTCGTAGCTCTTACCTTACAAAGGTCTATCGGGAGAGGGCTAACTGGATGCTAGCAGCTCTTACCTTCCAGAAGCTAACTGGATGCTTGCGGCTCTTACCTTACAGAAGCCTTTTCTGATGGAGCTGAAGTCAGGAAGGACGTAGTCCCTCATCACGGTGTTAGCTTCTCCTTTCAGTCTGGAAGAGGAGCAGACATCCCATAATACATCCCATCCTATCCCAGGTTCAGTATGTTCTCTGTGTCGTGGGGGGGGGTCCTACTGCGCGGTCTTCATGTCCTGGTAGAAGTCCTGGGACACGTAGCAGACGTCCTCCTTCACCTGGTTGATCACATGGGTCTCGTCCATCACATGGAGCTGTCTGGGGGAACAAGGAGAAACCAGAGAGCAGGTCAACCAAACAGATATACCAGAGCTACAGTTTCAATATAAAGAGATACCAGAGGTACAGCTAAAACATAAAGAGATACCAGAGCTACAGCTATAACATAAAGAGATACCAGAGCTACAGCTTCAACAAAGAGATACCAGAGCTACAGCTATAACATAGAAAGATACCAGAGCTACAGGTATAACATAAAGAGATACCAGAGCTACATCTTCAATATAAAGAGATATCAGAGCTATAACATAAAGAGATACCAGAGATACAGCTATACCATAAAGAGATACCAGAGCTACAGCTTCAACACAAAGAGATACCAGAGATACAGCTCAACCATAAAGAATACCAGTGCTACAGCTTGCATTTACCTGTATGATATGATCTCCTTGAGATGGTTGGTGAGCAGCTTCCCCCCGACGTTGAGCCTTCAAAGTAAAATCAACAGGATGAGAGGGAGGCTGTAGGGGTGATGTGGCTGTGGTCAGAGTATGTGCTGCTGCCAACCTGCAGATGCCCTCCTTCATCTTCCTCCCGCGGCAGTAGGGGGTGATGTGGGTGAAGGAGTATCCACTGTCCACCACCAGACAGCACAGCTCCGAAGGGTTCGTCTGGAAGTAGTGGTGTGCACTCATGGAGCCGGCTGGAGACCAGAGGCACCACAAGACCAGTGTTAATGAGATACATGTTACCACAAGACTGGTGTTAACAAGACAAATGTTAACGAGACACATGTTACAACAAGACTGGTGTTAACGAGACAAATGTTAACGAGACACGTTACCACAAGACTGGTGTTAACAAGACAAATGTTAACGAGACACATGTTACAACAAGACTGGTGTTAACGAGACACATGTTAACGAGACACATGTTACCACAAGACTGGTGTTAACGAGACACATGTTAATGAGACACATGTTACCACAAGACTGGTGTTAACGAGACAAATGTTAATGAGACACGTTACCACAAGACTGGTGTTAACGAGACACATGTTAATGAGACACATGTTACCACAAGACCAGTGTTAATGAGACACATGTTAACGAGACACATGATACCACAAGATTGGTGTTAATGAGACAAATTTTAACGAGACACATTTTACCGCAAGAATGGTGTTAACAAGACACATGTTACCACAAGACTGGTGTTAACAAGAAACATGTCACCACAAGACTGGTGTTAACGAAATACATGTTAACGAGACACATGTTACCACAAGACTGGTGTTAACGAGACACATGTTAACGAGACACATGTTAACACAAGAGTGGTGTTAACGAGACACATGTTAACGAGACACCTGTTACCACAAGACTGGTGTTAACAAGACACATGTTACCACAAGAGTGGTGTTAACAGACGTTACGAGACAGGCATGACAAAAAGACCTTAAAGAGAGGAAAGAGGCCTTAAAGAGACTAGCCTTAACGAGAAAGGCCTCAACGAGACAGGCCTCAACGAGACAGGCCTCAATGAGACAGGCCTTAACGTTAATATTAATGTTAATATTAACATTTCCTTATTTGAAGATGTACTTATTGTGTCTTTATGCACCTTGTAAGGGAAGGAGTTTCAAAGTGCTGTGATCGGGGCGCCTCACCGTTGATCCTGAGCACCGACTGGAACTGGTACTCCTCAAACAGGATCTCGTTCATGGACTCCTGGATGGAGGAGAAGTTGTACAGGGGCTCGCTGACGATCACGCTGGTGTCCGCAAAATCCACCTGGGGGAAGAACCACCTGATCAGCTTCTACAGTCTCCTTCCAAGAGACCTGCATCTAGCCTTAAATTCAGGGTTTTTAGCAGACGCTTTTATCCAAAGCGACTTACAATAAGTTCATTTGTCAGCAAAGTACAGGTGAACCCTGAACAATTGATTCGTGAGGCTACCTGCAAGCCTACCACCCTTCTGCAACCTCCCCACCTCTCTGCCAACAGAACCCAGCGACCTGGCAGCCCACAGGGGAGCGGATTCACTGGGATGCAGACGCTCACCTTCATCAGCTCCTTCCCAAACAGGTGGTCCCACACCTTCCGCTGCACATCCCAGTTGACGAGGTAACCCTGGGGACAGAACCAGAGTGTCACACCACACCGCCCTGTACCGTTGACACCGGCAGCCCCAGGACCTTAACCTTTGACCTCACCTTCTGGAAAGGCAGGATGTAGAAGAGCCCCGACGGGTCTTTGATCTCGTCCAGCTGGTTGGCCGTGAACGTCTTCAGGCGCGACGTCTTGGAGCGAAACTGACAGTTCGGGACGACGCTGCGAGGAACAACTGGCTTCAGGGTTGGCTCATGTGACAGTTTTAAAAGACGAGATAAGTTCTATTTATAAAGACTTTTGGTTAATATTCTAACTCTTTTTTCTCCTGTTAGAAAAAAATAATAATAATAAATGGAGTGTATGAGGTGGTGAGGGCCTGTCTCTGGACGAGGCAGTGGTCTGTACATAACGGTAGGACCATCACACTCTGTCGTGTTCAAGGAGAAAGTAGCTCTATGTAGAACACAGCTTCTAGACTGTATTACATACTGACATTTCCAGAGTCACGGTGCTTCACATGGAGCATCTAATACGAAGCTCTCCCTCCTAGCCCAGTGAGACCCATCAGAGTACGCAATTCACACAGCAGGGATCCAGCAGATAACATCCTCATCTCAGCATCACCTCATCTCAGCATCACCTCATCATAACATAACCTCATCTCAACATCACCTCATCATAACATCACTTCATCATAACATAACCTCATCTCACCATCACCACATCATAACATAACTTCATCACCTCATCATAACATAACCTCATCTCAACATCACCTCAACATAACATATCCTCATCTTCCCATCCCCTCTGACGCCTGAACCTTAAGAGAAGGTCTTCACAAAGGACCCTGCACGGTGAGGGACCGGAAGAGGTTAGAGTTACCTGAGGCTCTGGTGGCTGTAGCCGATCTTCGCTGTGTACGCTCCGTTGTCCAACACTAAAGTAGACATAATTAAACGACTAGAATAGTAAAGTAGAGAACATCAGCTCCATGTCGACCTGCGGTGCTGCGATTTGTGTTTCCGCCATTGGTGTTGGTCACGTGCTGCGATCCGACCAATGAGATGGCAGAACGATGACTCAGCAAAATGAACCCGTGTGGGAACGAGTCCCGGGACTTCAGTTCCGTCCACTCGGCCAATTCAATTAAATTATTCTGGATTTTTTAACCGGATTCATCAACACTTTCTGACACTGGTCCAGTACTGAGTACCAGTACAAAACCAAGTATTGACCACCATTCTTGGTTTTGAAGGAATGAACAGCAAGAAAAATATTAATAGTATTTTTAACATGTAAGGCATGTAACCTAACTCTTAAAGCATGATATAGGATCTTTAAAGTCATGGCTGGATATGAGGCATGAGTCCACTTTGTTGAATGAGGACTCCTCGGATTTAGAGAGAGACAAGAATATAGCCACAACAAAAAAAACATTAATTGGAACTTGACGTTTCATTAGCTGAGGGCTGTCGGAGAGATCAAATTAGACTTTTAATTTAGAGTGATTCATCAGAGCCAAATAAAAACAAATTATTTATATAATCCTTTAGCCTCAAACAACAATACAAATACATTTTCAGTTGAGCCTAGCTCAGTACATATATAAAAAAAAAACATTTTACATCCAATAAATACTTGGAATTAAACAAAACACTTCATCCAATAGGAATTTCCATGAAGTAAGCCAACATTGCCCCTTTAATGATCGACTTCAACTATATCCAAAAGCAGAATGATTAACATTCCTCCATACCATAGCTCCCCCCGACTTAATTAACAGATACTAAACATTGAATAACAGACTTGTTTCACTGAGAATTGTTCTTCTATTCGTGGAACAGAGGAATACAGCCGTCCATCTGGAGCATCTCCGGCCAGCCGTCATACTTATTGGTCTCTTTGTTGTTCTGCATGTGCTGAAAGAAACAGTGGAGCTCTATTAGTACAGGAAGCAGAAAGCTCTATCCCAAACTACAAGCTCTTACAGGAAGTTATATCCCAGACTACAAGCTCTAACAGGAAGTTCTATCCCAGACAACAAGCTCTAACAGGAAGCTCTATCCCAGACTACAAGCTCTAACAGGAAGTTATATTACAGAACACAAGCTCTAACAGGAAGTGAGGTCATATAAAATCTTACCTTTTCAAATGTACCTTTGGTTACATCTCCTTTTCCTCCAACAAACACCCAGGAGTCCCGGAACCCCAGCGCCTTGATCAAAGTGCTGCCCAGTCCCTCTATCAAACTCCTGGCCTCATCTGTTAACCTGCAGCGAGAGACCGACAGCTAACTAGTCTGTTGAGGAAGTCACCTCAAAGAAGGAACCATGCTGAAAATGAAAGCATAATTGGCCTCAGTACTTGATAACTAGTAATTTACTAGCTTGATAACTAGTTATTTACTAGCTTGATGACTAGTTATTTACTAGCTTGATGACTAGTCATACACTAACTTAATAACTAGTGGTTTCCTAGCTTGATAACTAGTGGTTTCCTAGCTTGGTAACTAGTGGTTTCCTAGCTTGTTAACTAGTCATTTCCTTGCTTGATAACTATTCCTTTACTAGCTTGATAACTAGTCATTTCCTAGCTTGATAACTAGTTGTTTCCTAGCTTGATTACTAATAATTTCCTAGCTTGATAACTAGTTGTTTCCTAGCTTGATAACTAGTCCTTTCCAAGCTTGATAACTAGTCCTTTCCAAGCTTGACAACTAGTCCTTCCCTTGCTGGATAGCTAGTCTTTACCTAGCCTGATAACTAGTCCTTTCCAAGATTGATAACTAGGCTTTACTAGATGATAACTAGTCCTTTCCTATCTTGATATCTAGTCCTTACCTAGCCTGATAACTAGTACTTTCCCAGCTTGATAACTAGTACTTTCCCAGCTTGATAACTAGGCTTTACTAGATGATAACTAGTCCTTTCACAGCTTGATAACTAGACATTTCCTTGCTTGATAACCAGTCCTTACCTAGCTTGATAACTAGTCCTTTCACAGCTTGATAACTAGTCTTTACTAGATGATAACTAGTCCTTTCCTAGCTTGATAACTAGTCCTTTCCTAGCTTGATAACCAGTCCTTTCCCAGCTTGATAACCAGTCCTTTCCTAGCTTGATATGTAGTCCTTCCCTAGCTTGATATCTAGTCCTTCCCTAGCTTGTTAACAAGACATTACTTGGTGGCTGGGTCGTCGTAGCTGGCCATCAGGACGATGTTCCCCTTCTCGAGCCCCTGGAGGAACTCAATGAGAGGTTGAACTTCTGAGGGAGAAGAGCAGCAGGTCAGGGGGAGGAGGAGGAGGAGGTTCTAGACGGCCTCACCTGTTCTGGAGCAGAGTCCTTATGTACATACCTCCACTATACATGTTATAGTGTCCAAGCTTGACCACCTGCAAAGTCCTCCCTGTTTCAGAAACACAATCATCTTTGAGCTCATTAACTCGTAGTCACTCCTTCGTGATGAACCACAACATTAACCCATGAATCATAACATGTCCCCCTGACACACGACCACACCAACATTAACACATAAATCATCACATGTCTCCCTGACACACGACCACACCAACATAAGCACATGAATCCTCACATGTTTCCCTGACACACGACCACACCAACATTAACACATGAATCATAACATGTTTCCCTGACACCAACATTAACACATCACTCAAACCCCTGCAGTCCACTGTGGGGTCAGAGCTCATAACCTGCCGTTTAAAACCAGCAGGTTAAGCCCCACTCCAGCGTTGTTCTGGACGGAGCCGAGAACCCTGCAGGCAGAGAGCAGAGCGGTCAGGTGTCCGGGCAACCGCAGGATTGATACCAGGGTTGGTCTCTGCTCACATTTTGTTCTGGATGCAGATCTTAGGCGCGACGACGTTGGCCGCTCCGCTGGAGATGGAGAAGCTGAAGGTTCCAGCTGGACAGACCTTCAGACCGCAGGACCCCACTGTAGAGAGAGGTCACATGAATAACCTCACTGTAGGCACACGTCACATGACTAACCCCACTGTACAGAGAGGTCACATGACTAACCCCACTGTAGAAACACGTCACATGACTAACCCCACTGTAGAGAGGTCACATGACTAACCCCACTGTAGAGAGAGGTCACATGACTAACCCCACTGTAGAGAGAGGTCACATGACTAACCCCACTGTAGACACACGTCACATTACTAACCCTACTGTAGAGAGGTCACATGACTAACCCCACTGTAGAGAGAGGTCACATGACTAACCCCACTGTAGACACACATCACATGACTAACCCCATTGCAGAGAATGGTCACATGACTAACCCCACTGTAGACACATGTCTCATGACTATAACCCTAATACTGGAGCCCTCAGTCTTATAAATGTTGTTATGATAATGAATCATCTCAATTAGACAGAATATACTGTCCCCGTCTAATGAGGACTTTGGTTTAATTTACTTATATTTCAGTACCTTCACTGTAACACCCTGATTTCCCATCTGGGATTGACTAGTATTAATCTTAACTCGTTCTGAGTGGATTAGGGTTGACCTACCTTTACTTTGAGATGGTGCAGCCGGGACCTCCTTAGGCTTCAGATAATTAACTAGGAACAGGAAAAAATGGGGTCAGAGCAGGCCAGCCAAACAGGGACCAGGACAACATGAGGTCAGAGCAGGCCAGCCAATCAGGGGCCAGGACAACATGAGGTCAGAGCAGACCAGCCAATCAGGGACCAGGACAACATGAGGTCAGAGCAGGCCAGCCAATCAGAGCCCAGGACAACATGAGGTCAGAGCGGGCCAGCCAATCAGGGACCAGGACAACATGAGGTCAGAGCAGGCCAGCCAATCAGAGCCCAGGACAACATGAGGTCAGAGCAGGCCAGCCATTCAGGTACCAGGACGACATGGGGTCAGACCAGGCCAGCCAATCAGGGACCAGGATGCAGGGCGTTTTACCGTCTAGCGTTATGCTGTAGGAAGTGTTCTTGAGGATGACGAGGGCAACGAGGAGGAAGACGAGCAGGCCACCGGCATACTGAAGAATCCCTGGAAGCAGAAAGGAGCATCGTTAGCGCTGGCTAGCTTCTCATTAGCGCTGGCCCGTGAATAAACACTAGGGTGGCATCATGGCATACTTTAGGTTTACATGAGTTTCAGATGTGTTCTCCAAGGAACGCAGAATGTTATGATGTAGTGTACAGACTGGTCCATCACAGTGCATCTCTTATCACAAACACACCCACACCCAAACACACACACACACCTCCCAGACCCACACACCCACACACACAGACACCCACACACCCACAACCACACCACCCACACATACACCCACACCCAGACACCTCCCCACACCCACACACTTACTTTTAATTGCCTGGCTTGTCTTCACGTGTCGTCCTCCTAAAAGCCAGAGTCAACATTCATTTGTTAATATTGACAGGATGCTACAAGCTGTACCAACCTGTATCTAGCTCTGCCTACCTGTACTCCACAGGTAGGCAGAGGTAGATGATTAGATGATGGATGGATTGACAGGTAAACAATGTTGTAGGGTACCGTAATCATGTGGTCGATTAGGGTTTAGCAGGCGGGCATGGCAGTGGCATTTTAACATCTTTATTTAAAATGCTTTAGAAGATTGCACATCCCACATGAAGATGAACATAGCCAACTGTGTAACAAGCGTGCAGGTGGCTACCCTCCGGCCTTCTCCTACCAATTCCAATATTGACATAAGACAGGCTTAGTAACAAACAGAAACCAGCCTCCGGAGAGACATCAAATCGCAGCCTTCACACATCCTATTAAACGACAAATGCAAAACATTCCAAAAGAACTGACCCATTTTAACAGCCGGCATGATGTATCTCAGTGGTAGCGCTGTCGTAGTAGCCCTCTCTGCGTGGAGCTTCCTCAGTGCCGGGAAGAGAAAGACTAGCCATTCTTGGCTGCTCCGACTGGTTGAACACGAAGTTCCTGTTATAAAGGACCCGCCCAGAATAAACCTTTGATTTTAGGGTATGTGCAGACAAACATTGGAACAGCTGGGAAACAAAGGAGTCAGTGGAGTTACCGTTGATTAAAAATGATTGATCACACAAGGAGGTGTGGAGTGTGTGGTCAATGGCTGGTTTAGCCTCACCTGGCCCGAGTCAGTGGGATTCTCGGACGGAGTCAGGCAGCACACATGTGGTGCGATGACTCCTCACAGAGCATAAGTTAAAACAGCCGTCAGCACACACTCAGAGAGACTGGCAGAACGCTACAGCTCCTGCTGTGTGTATTATAAACCCAACCTCATCGTTAAACCCAGAGCCTCTTATGGAGGAGCCACTGGCCGGAGGGGAACAATGGAGCTGGTTACAAAGATCATATCTCCGGAGTACAGCTCCAGCTTTGTTCTGTGACAGGGAGCTGCTTCAGCAGGTATCACACCACATTTAGCGTTTACAAAGACAGAGACAAAAAACAGAACTTCAGCGAGCATGCCATGCTGAGAAGATCTGCTACCCCACCTCTTCTCACTCTAGTGTCTTCAGAGGTGAGAAAGTCAGAGGGCAGTGATGGAACATCATTCACTTAGAGCTAGCAGGAGGCTCCAATGTTTCAACAAATAACTCACATTATAGCTCTTCAAGAGCTTCTTCTATAGCACATTAGGACTACTGAATCAGAGGTTCTGCTGTAACACAGTAGGACTGCTGGACCGGAGGACCTGCTGTAACACAGTAGGACAGGTGGGTCAGAGGTTATATTAACCATTAGGACTGGTGAATCAGAGGTTCTGCTGTAACACAGCTGGACCAGAGGTTCTGTAACCCAGCAGGACTGCTGGAACAGAGGTTCTGCTGTAACTGTGCGTTCCCACCAAAAGCTGTAAAGTGTTTTGAGCGATAAACGCCCACTCGCTTTCTATAAGATATGAGCAATAAAGTGATAGGAGCGATAGAACGCTTGAGCGATAGCTTTAAAGCTGTAAAGCTGTAAATTAGATTTGAACTCAAATCTATGCAAATGAGCTAGTAGCGTTTCGGCTGTAAATGACCGCCAGCCAATCGGAATGTAGATGTCTCTCGCCGGCGTGGGTCCCAGTAAACATACGCGAGAACTTCAGTTCCTAGTTCCTACCACACATTTGTTCCTTCATCATCGTGCGCGAGAGAATAATTGGGGCTATTGCAGGGCATCGTATTTGTCCGTGATTGCATAGCCAACGCGGTCTTATTATAGCCCGATCATTAACTAAAAAACACATAGAAAGAATAAAGCATCCAGCATATGATTTCAACAATGTATGAGGCCATACGCAATCCGCATTACGCAACAGGGATGGTCGCACAGTGGAGTGTCAGTTTGCCGTGTGTCTGCCTGGCACAAATGCTCCCGTTGAGCGGATCTTTTCCATCATAAACAATACTAGACACACACACACACACACACACACACACACACACACACACACACACACACACACACACACACACACACACGATAGCGATCAACTAAGCTATAATCTAGCATGTAAGCAATCGCTCCATTAATTAGTTATTCAGTGTTTCATGTATTCATGCTTATTATTCTTTTTTTATTGACCAAACTTAGGACTATCTTATGTTTTTGTGGCTCGACATCAGCAGCAGCACTTGCCTCAATTACGAGCGTGCAGGCAAAAAGCGCGGCTACTTTAAATGGAAAATCTAAAACGCAAGAGCGATATGAGCTGTAAATATTTTGGACAGCGTTGCGTTTTGAGCTATTCGGCGATTTTGCATCTTTTATAGCTTTTGGTGTGAACGTAACAGAGTGGGACTGCTGGACAAGAGGTTCTGCTGTAACACAGTAGGGGCCCTGTTTTAACGGTCTGAAACGCAAGTGATAAGCGCAAAAAATATTGCTATTATACCGGCGGATAAATTACTCTTGCGCCCGACGCACATCTAAAAAGGGTTGCCCTGAGATTGCCTAATTACCCGTAGGTGTGGTTTGGGCGTAAAGCGCAATAAACCAATGAGAGTGCCATCTCCAATCCCCGAGCCATGAGCGCATTTGAACCTGACGAGTTCATATTTTGACAACGCGTATGCAGTCGCCGATGAGACAGATGCATGACCACATGAATTTCAAAATTCAAATGTCTCAGTTTATGGCCAAATAATATGGCCTTATTCACACATGGAATAGCGTTTTCTTCTACTACTTCTGAAATACTGAGTCGTCATGTAAATTGCGGCAAAGAAAACTTAACAAACATATGCGGTCCTGTGGCCGCAGCTGTGGGTCTATTTAATGATATGCGGCAATACATTAACACACATTGTTTCTTACAAGTATTGTATACATTATCGTTATCAACTTGTGTTCCTAATATGCATGTGTCCCACCGTTAATGTACATTGCCATGGACTGTATTATGCGTTACGTGTTTAGTTTGCGTGCGTTTAAACAGATGGATGCACACACGCGCACCTGCATTCATTCATTATTTTTAACACTCACTCGCGGTAAAACAATGTTTCCTCACAATCAAATAGGCCTACCCATCAATCCCAAAAGTTATGGGCTTGTACACGATGTCGGTGTCAAAAAATATATGTTTGCCGACTCCACATCATCGTCATGTTTCAATTAGGCAAATCGTTTGCATGTTTGCGCTGTGTATAGCCTACCGGTGTGTAAGCTTATGTTACAGTTCCGCCCTACCATGGTACGTCAAAATAGCAACACCAACCGCGCTATCCGCTAGTGCACTTAGACCAGGTATTTGTCGGTCAGTCAACTGCTTTATCGGTCTGTAAGATAGCACCATGTATCATTTGCGCCGGAACACGCCTCTGCTTTTCGCCGACACGCCTCTCAAGGAGCAAGTTTAGTGGCGCAGGTTTGCTGGGGGGGAAATCGGCTTTGCGCCGGGTGCAAACTAGCAATGATACATGCGATGCATCGGTGAAAAAATTTATTGTGCTGGGAGAAAGATAGGGCCCTAGGACAGCTGGGTCAGAGGTTATATAAACCAGTAGGACTGCTGGACCAGAGGTTCTGTAACCCAGTAGGACCGCTGGATCAGCTCCTGCCTTCAAATAGGCGTTTCAGAGTCCATTCCTTCAACAGCAATAGGCTTAAAAACTCCTTTGTACATCAGTCCATTCTATTACTGAACAAATTAAGATGACATTCCAGAGTATTTATGATTCCATGGGTAATAGTCTTCGTATGTCTTTGTAAATTGCCTTACCTGTCATTTGTGTTTGTGTATCTGTGAGCTTTGCCATGTCATGTGTCATGTGTCTGCACTTGTGTCTTTCCCGTCAACATCTGTGCTTGCTTAATCTGTCATCTGTGCTGCTTGTGTATCGCTGTGCTGTCATTTCATGTGTCATTTGTACTTTTTTCCTGTACGTTCTTAATGTTTTGAGGGGCCTTCCCAGGGACCCAAAATAAATGGCAGTGCCCTACTGACAAATAAAGTAGTATCGTATCGTATCAGAGGTTCTGCTGTAACACAGAAGGACTGCTGGACCGGAGGTTCTGCTTCAACAGAGTAGAACTGCTGGGTCAGAGGTTATATAAACCAGTAGGACTGCTTGACCAGAGGTTCTGCTTTAACACAGTAGGTCTGCTGGGTCAGAGGTTATATAACGCAGTAGGACTGCTGGGTCAGAGGATCTGCTGTAACACAGTAGGACTGCTGGACCAGATGTTCTGCTGTAACACAGTAGGACGGCTGGGTAAGAGGTTCTGCTGTAACACAGTAGGACTGCCGGATCCCATATAACCCTTTATTAACACACTACCCTCATAAAATGACAAAACATAGAATAAAGTGTAACAGTAATCTTCTTTTTTTTATTTGAAGTGAAATACATTTTTATGCCACCTGCTTGTGTGACAGAGGAATACAGCCGTCCAGCTCCAGAACCTCCGGCCAGCCGCCATACTTATTGCTCTCTTTGTTGTTCTGAAAGAGAAACAGTGGAGCTTTGTTAGGACAGGAAGCAGGAAGCTTTATCCAAGACTAAACACTCTAACAGGAAGTTCTATCCCAGACTATACGCTCTAACAGGAAGTTCTATCCCAGACTACAAGCTCTAACAGGAAGCTCTATCCCAGACTACAAGCTCTAACAGGAAGCTCTATCCCAGACTACACGCTCTAACAGGAAGCTCTATCCCAGACTACAAGCTCTAACAGGAAGCTCTATCCCATACCACACGCTCTAACAGGAAGCTCTATCCCAGACTACACGCTCTAACAGGAAGCTCTATCCCAGACTACACGCTCCAACAGGAAGCTCTATCCCAGACTACACGCTCTAACAGGAAGCTCTATCCCAGACTACACGCTCTAACAGGAAGCTGTTTATCACTGTGATGATCTGAGCCTTACCTTTCCAAACGATCTCCTGTTCCCGCCCCCTCGCCTCCCAACGAGCACCAAGGTGTCCCGGTCGCCTGCAGACCGGACCTGAGCACGGCCCGGGGTCAACGTCAAACCCCCGGCCTTGCCCTTTGACCTGCAGAGAGACCCAAAGGCAACTAGTCTGTTAACCTGCAGAGAGACCGACAGATTACTTAAGCCCTATTTTAGTCCAGCAGTATGTAGAATCTAAGCCCTATTGTAGCCCAAAAGGATGCAGTATGTAGAACCTATGCCCTATTGTAGCCCAGCAGTCACAGCCAGCAGTCCTTTGAGTCTAACTGCTTTGTCCCTTTAAGTAGCATGTAACAAAATAAACAGTTAGTTACACTCACAGTCGCTTCCATTGTCGTAGAAATGGGATCAATAATGTGCACAATAATTCAGATATAGAAGCAATACTTTGACCTACTTTTGTTTGCCTGGCTGCTGCCAGCACATCTCAATCCGAACAGCAGGGGGCGACACTCAGCTGTAAACACTGCTCAATAGGTAGACAGGTCAACAGGTAGAAGGGTAGGTACAGATAGACAGGTAGGCACAGGTAGACAGATAGAAAGGCAGGGGCAGGGAGATACAGGTAGACAGGTGGATACAGGTAGGTAAAGGTACACAGGTAGATAGGAGGATAAAGGTAGACAGGTGAATAATACCCAGGTTGACTGCATGCGTTGACAGGAACACATCAACAGAAACCGGGACACAATAGAAACAACCTCCTCAGCCAGGGAACACAAACAGGAAACGACAGCCAGAGACCACAGAACATAGACCAACGGCCACGAGGCGGAGCGGACTGACCTATCCGAGTGCAGCACATGGTGAGCACAAGGGTCCGAGCAGCTCCTCCTGGTCTCCTCCAGGTTCTCCTCCTGGTGTCCTCCTGGCCGGGGAGCAGGTGAACAGGTGAACAGGTGAACCAGAAGAACAGGACGGCCCCGTCTCAGGAACCCTCCGGCCCTGGGTCAGAGGAGTCCCACTGGGCCTTGGCGAGTCATCCTGCTCCTCCGGCTCCTCGTAGGTTTGAAAATCCTTATGCTCTGGCTCATATTTGGTCTTCTCACCAATCGGACTTAGGTTAATATCACAGACTTCTGGATCTGAGATGAGTTAATGATTGATTCATTTTCCTAATGGGGAATGTGAGGTTGCGTCACGCTGTGCAGCCTCTTGTGAGTCAAAACATCAGTCATCACAGTCGCGTTGACTGCCTGGTTTGTATGAAGCTGAATCCACGGGGTACTTTTCTGACGAGGGCGCAAGTCGAGTCGATGCTGCGCACCGCTGGTGGAATGAGCGCCCTCTCAGCTAACCAGACGTATCTTTGATCTGATAAACGTTGAATTCTCGTAAAAGGCGTCCGTTTAAGAGTTTGTTAAACTAAAAGAGTAGACTTATTAGACACAAAGGTATTCACCAGTTAGTAAAAAAAAAAAAAAAATGGTTGACTTTAATTTGCAATCTTTTATCATCTTTTACAAGATGTGGCGCCCATTGTGGCAACGTTAATAAATAACCCGTAGTGAACATTTGGTGAAGAGACACTGATGGTTCCGGACCAATAACACAGTGGCATGTTGACTCCTTTGTGTGCCTGCACAGCACACCTACTTGTCTTTACAACCGTAAAGACAAGTTTACGGTTGTAAACTTGTCTGAAAGCTAAGCTGTCAGTTGTCCGCATTATCTAGTTTGATTGAGGTGAACCCTGCAGACCCGCCGGTCTGAAGAACAAGGAACACTCAACGTCTCCATTTACTGTAGATCTTTTAATCCAGAACCCAACATAAGGCAGACGTCAGCGACTCCATTGATGCTAACAGAAGATATTGGCACTTAACATTCCCTTCGGAGGGGGCGGGCCTTACGTCAGGACGTCACGACATACCCGGCTTCAATTGGTCCGTCAGGATGCTCCTCATCAGGAGGACCAGTGTTCATACGATACGTGTACAAAGTCACATGGGTAGATAATAAACATATATATATATCAAAAACTAACGTCACCAAGCATGCCGAAGCTCCTCACACAGTTCAGAGGTCAGTCGGCCGTTTGCCCAACAGACACCACGCCCAGGAGAAGCTCTGCCCAGGAGGAGAAGCTCCGCCCAGGAGGAGAAGCTCTGCCCAGGAGGAGAAGCTCCGCCCAGGAGAAGCTCTGCCCAGGAGGAGAAGCTCTGCCCAGGAGAAGCTCTGCCCAGGAGGAGAAGTTCAAATTTCAAAAACTTTATTTGTCCTTGAGTTCCGTTGCCACGACGGAAGGCTGTGGTACTGCGCCGCTGGTGTCCACGGTAACGCTGGTCGCCGTGGTTACGGGCGATACAGAGGAGTGTGGATCTTATTGCGTTCATAAAGTTTACAGATTTCTTCTTTTTACAATCGTCCTCCAACATATAAAAGTGGGTTCTCCTGTCCCCAGGGTCATGACCCCTGTGGTTAGATAGTCTACCTGCTCAGGGTTAGATAGTCTCAACCTCTGGGGTTAGATACTCTAAACGCCCAGGGTTAGACAGTCTACACGCCCAGGGTTAGACAGTCTCCACCTCCAGGGTTAGACAGTCTACACGCCCAGGGTTAGACAGTCTACACGCCCAGGGTTAGACAGTCTACACCTCTAGGGTTAGACAGTCTCCACCTCCAGGGTTAGACAGTCTACACGCCCAGGGTTAGACAGTCTACACGCCCAGGGTTAGACAGTCTACACGCCCAGGGTTAGACAGCCTCCACCTCCAGGGTTAGACAGTCTACACGCCCAGGGTTAGACAGTCTCCACCTCCAGGTTTAGACAGTCTACACGCCCAGGGTTAGACAGTCTACACGCCCAGGGTTAGACAGTCTCCACCTCCAGGGTAAGACAGTCTACACGCCCAGGGTTAGACAGTCTACACGCCCAGGGTTAGACAGTCTACAACTCCAGGGTTAGACAGTCTACACGCCCAGGGTTAGACAGTCTACACCTCCAGGGTTAGACAGTCTACACCTCCAGGGTTAGACAGTCTCCACCTCCAGGTTTAGACAGTCTACACGCCCAGGGTTAGACAGTCTACGCCTCCAGGGTTAGACAGTCTACACGCCCAGGGTTAGACAGTCTACACGCCCAGGGTCAGACAGTCCCCAGGACTGCTACAGTCCCCATGGCTGCTACATGCCCAGGGGGTTGAGGTGTCCCGAGTGGCCCACTGAGCTGAGGATCAGGGCCCTCTGGTTGTCCAGCAGCTCTCTCTCCCGGTCCAGGGCCGCCCTCTCCTGCTCCATCAGGGCCCTCTCC
Source organism: Pollachius pollachius (assembly GCF_949987615.1). Classification (NCBI taxonomy): domain Eukaryota; kingdom Metazoa; phylum Chordata; class Actinopteri; order Gadiformes; family Gadidae; genus Pollachius; species Pollachius pollachius. The sequence goes on from NC_136942.1 coordinate 11,666,745, forward strand.
CGCTCCAGCCACTGCCTGTCCGCCTGGACGGCGGCCCGGTCCCTCTCCACCGCCCCCCGGTCCCGCTCCAGCCCCGCCCGGTCTCTCTCTAGCCCCGCCCGCTCCGTCTCCACCGCCAGCCTCTCCCGCTCCACCATCTCCCACTCCCTCTCCAGGCCCCCCAGCCGCTCCGCCAGGGCACGCTCGCAGCTGTCGCCCCCCGGCCCCTCGGGGTACGGGTCGTAGTCGGAGGGGAGGGGCTGGTGGACAGGCCGCGCCCTGGGGGCGGGGTCGGGGGGCTGGTCGTCGTTGGTGATGGGGGTGAGGAGGGGGGCGCTGTCCCCCAGACGGCCCTCCATGGCGTCGTTCATCAGGTGGAACCAGGGCCAGGACGCCGCGCCGTCCGCCGCCGTCTCCATGCCGACGGGGGGGTACTTCAGGTCCTGCAGCAAAAAGCCTGTTAACCCTGACTAGAGAACTAGCTAACCAGCTAGCTGGCCACCAGCCTCAAGGTGTGAAGCTACCTAGCTACCAGCGTCAAGGTGTGAAGCTAACTGGCTAACCAGCCTAAAGTAATGATGATATGAGGTGGAAATGATGTCATGATGATATGAGGCGGTGGTCATGATGTCATGATGATTTGAGGTGGTGATGATGTCATGATGAAGATGTTATGATTCTGCTACCTTGTATCTCCTCTTCAGGTTGTCCCATTTTTTGGACATCTGATAGGTGGAGACCTTCCCCAGCAGGCCCAGCTCCTTCAGGATGGCCCTGCACAAGAACCCAACGTGAAACAAATCATCTAACCCCACGGGGGCTTTTATTGTGAAGGCTGCAGTGGAGGGGGTCGTACTTCCAGGCGGCCTTGGCTGCGTTCCTCTTCCCCGTGAAGAGAACCTCGTTAGCGGCTCTCAGCTTAATGAGCCTCCTGGTGTCCTGTTCAGACACTAAAAACACACACACACACACACGCACAGTTAATATTATTAATATTATACTAATTATTGTCTCCACTAGTTGAGATTTTGGTTGAGGTTCTCCACTAGTTAAAGATTCTCCACTAGTTAATGTTCTCCACTAGTTAAGGTTCTCCACTAGTTAAGGTTCTCCACTAGTTGAGGTTCTCGTTGAGGTTCTCCACTAGTTGAGGTTCTCCACTAGTTGAGGTTCTCCGCTAGTTGAGGTTCTAGTTGAGGTTCTCCACTAGTTGAAATTCTAGTTGAGGTTCTCCACTAGTTTAGGTTCTAGTTAAAGGTTCTCAACTAGTTGAGCCTCTCCTCCAATGGGTTCCTCACTCTTGTAGGAGAAGTCACTGGGCGTGGAACACTCCTCCCCGCTGGCGTCAATGTACGTAATGCTGCCGTCCGCCTCGGCCGCCGCTTCCATGGCAACCGCGTTGTCCATGGCGATGGCTGCGTCCATGGCGACACCGTCCATGGCGACGGGGTCCATGGCGTCAGGCCCCTCGTCAAGCTCCGACATGCTGGTGCGGTCCTGGGCGGGTGACGCCCCGAACACGTCCTCGTCGCTGGCCCAAAGCGGCGCCACACGGGGGGCGTGGCCTAGCAGCCGGCCCTCCAGGGCCTCACTCATCATCTGGTACCACGGCCAGGAGGAGGGGCTTAGCTGGCCCTCAGCCCCCCGCGGGGGGAACTTCAGGTCCTACACACACACACACAGAGACACACCGACACACACATACCGACAGACACAGACAGACAGACAGACAGACAGACAGACAGACAGACAGACAAGAAGGAAGGCTTGTGGTTATGGGCGGACAGGAAGTAGGGGGTGCTGGAGCAGCAGGGGGAGGAGCTCACCTTGAACTTGGTCTTCAGGTTGTCCCACTTCTTGGCCACTTGGTCGGGGGTGATCTTCCCTGTGAGCCCCATCTCCTTCACGATGCCCCTGGACACAGACAGGCTGCTGAGGCTAAACCGTAACGCTAACCTACTTTAGCTCCCGGCTAGTGCAGTGGCTTACTCAGATGCTAACCCTGTCCCTTAAACCCAGGCTGGCGGCTAACTCTAACGCTAATGGTGTGTTCCAGATGCCACGTACACCACCCGCACGAGTTGCAATGGGGGAAATCTCCCAGATCTCTTGCGGGCTTTCACAGAGTAGCGCCCCCTTATGGTCGGTCCCCTAACAATAACAATGACTAGCCAATGACAAAGACAAACGGAAACACTATAAGTGCTACAAGCTAGGACATTACGTCACAAGAACAACTCGTGGGGGTGGTGTACGAGGCATCTGGAACACACCCTAACCCAGTCCTTTACCTCCATGCAAGCGTAGCGGCTAACTCTGTTGCTTTCCCAGTCCTTTACCTCCAGGCTAGCGTAGCGGCTACCTCTGATGCTAACCCAGTCCCTTACCTCCAGGCTAGCATAGCGGCTAACTCTGATGCTGACCAAGTCATTTACCTCCAGGCTAGCGAAGCGGCTAACTCTGATGCTAACCCTGTCCCTTACCTCCAGGCTAGCGTAGCGGCGAACCCTGATGCTAACCCAGTCCCTTAACTCCAGGCTAGCGTAGCGGCTAACTCTGATGCTAACCCTTACCTCCAGGCTGGCTTGGCTGTGTTCCGTCGCCCGGTGAAGAGCGACTCGTTGGCGGCTCGCAGCTCTATCAGCCTCCTGGTGTCCTCTTCTGTTACTGCAGACACCAGGAAACAGAGCCACATGACTGTCACCCTGATCCTCATCCTGTCTGTCGACCCTCTGTAGTCCACCACACAGCAGGGCCCCGTCCTGGGGCTCTGGCCCAGTGGATCACAGGGAACAAACCACTCTCTATTCATGTCTAGGCTGCTTATAGCATACAGAGTCAGACGCAGTTGATACACTGCAGATTTTCTAAACTCAGCCAGACCTCCCACTAGCTCCAAGCCTAGCCTCCAGCTAGCTCCAGGCCTAGCCTCCAGCTAGCTCCAGGCCTAGCCTCCAGCTAGCTCCAGGCCTAGCCTCCAGCTAGCTCCAGGGCCTAGCCTCCAGCTAGCTGCGGTGTGCCTACATTTGTAGGTGAGCTCCGTCAGGCGCTCACCTACAAACTAGCTCCAGGCCTCCAGCTAGCTCCAGGCCTAGCCAGTGCCCTGCGTGGCGGCGGCGAAGGTGGCGGTGGCGGCGTACGTTTGTAGGTGAGCTCCGTCAGGCGCTGCAGCTCCCCCAGCGCTGCCGCTCCGCCCTTGTCCTCCGTCTCCACCAGCAGGTCCATCTCCGACTCCGTCAGGAACTCCGACATGCTGCTGCGCCCGGCGCCGCGCCGCGCCCGCTTGCGTGGCAGCGGCGGGGGGGAGGCGGGCTCGCAGTCCTCATCTCCCTCTTCCACCACCGGCGTGAGCACGGGCGCCGCCGCCGCGAACCGCCCCTCCATGGCGTCGCTCATGCGGTAGAACCAGGGCCAGGAGCCGGGGCTGCTCTCCACGCCACGCGCCGGGAACTTCAGCTCCTGGGGGGGAACAGAGGGCGGAGTCAGGAGGGCTGGCCACGCCCCTGGAGCTCAGCAGGGCCTCGCCCTGTAGTCTAAGTTGGCGTCACCCTGTAGTCTAAGAGGGCGTCGCCCTGTAGCCCAGCAGGGCATCTCCATGTAGTCTAAGAGGGCGTCACCCTGTGGTCTAAGAGGGCGTCGCCCTGTAGTCTAAGAAGGCGTCGCCCTGTAGTTCAGTCCCTCTATTCAGTTTCCCCCTAAGATTGCGTTTAGAACCAATATGGCAGCTGGGTGAATCAGGCCGAGAAGAAGTTTAATTAAGAAGTAACGACTGCGACTAAATCCTGCAGCTACTGGTGTTCAGCTTTCACCTCGTATCTCCTCAGGTAACTATGTCCTGTTCTACTGATCTCACCTTGTATCTCTTCTGGTAACATCTAGCTAGTGGTCTCAGCTTGCATCTCCTTTGGTAACCATCTACTTGTCTCAGCTTGTATCTCCTCTGGTAACCATCTACTGGTCTCACCTTGTATCACCTCTGGTAACCATCTACTGGTCTCACCTTGTATCTCCTCTGGTAACCATCTGCTGGTCTCACCTTGTATCTCCTCTGGTAACATCTAGCTACTGGTCTCACCTTGTATCTCCTCTGGTAACATCTAGCTACTGGTCTCACCTTGTATCTCCTCTGGTAACATCTTGCTACTTGTCTCAGCTTGTATCTCCTCTGGTAACCATACACTGGTCTCCACTTGTATCACCTCTGGTAACCATATACTAGTCTCACCTTGCATGTCCTCTGGTAACCATCTACTGGTTTCACCTTGTATCTCCTCTGGTAACATCTAGCTACTGGTCTCACCTTGTATCTCCTCTGGTAACATCTTGCTACTGGTCTCAGCTTGTATCTCCTCTGGTAACCATACACTGGTCTCCACTTGTATCACCTCTGGTAACCATATACTAGTCTCACCTTGTATGTCCTCTGGTAACCATCTACTGGTTTCACCTTGTATCTCCTCTGGTAACATCTAGCTACGGGTCTAACCTTGTATCTCCTCTGGTAACATCTAGCTACTGGTCTCAGCTTGTATCTCCTCTGGTAACCATCTACTGGTCTCACCTTGTATCTCCTCTTCAGGTTGTCCCACTTCTTGGCCAGCTGGTCTGTGGTGACCTTGCCCTGTAGGCCCAGCTCAAACAGGATGGCCCTGGAGAACACAGCCACTGTTTAACACATTGTACTAGACACTATGGTGCATGTTCAACACAATGCCCCCTATACAATCAGGACATGTTCAACACTGTATATATCACATCTGCACTCAACCAGGACATAGGAAACACTGTATATCATGTCTTCATGTCATGCAGTACTGTAGGCTGTCAGGACCAATAGTACCCTGGACCTCCCTCCTCCTCACACCCTCCTCCTCACATCCTCCCCCCTCACATCCCCACTCTCCCTTCCTTCTCCACCTCCTCTCTACCTCAAGCCAACCGTACACCTCCGCCCATCTCTCCTGCCCTCCTCCACCCCCTCTGCTGCGATGGAGCTTGATTTCACTCTGAATCAGTTGGTTCCCTCCTCCTACAGAATGACCTTTGACCCCGACCCCTCTCGCTTTCATCCAGACTGACTTCTCAGATTAAGCGCCAGGTCATAGGAGCAGGTAGAGGTCAGGGGTCCCCGGCTCTAGGAGGCCTTCAGGTAGACTGAGGGTATGGGGGATTGAACCAAGAACCTTTTGGTTAGGGTCAAACACCTAACCACAGGAAGTCCCACATCCCCCTAACCACTACAACTGCCTGTTCCACAGATGATCCCATGCAGGAAGTACGACTACAACATCCAGCCCCAAGTGATCCAATACAGGAAGTACGCAGCCCGCAGTACCAACCTCCAGGCCGGCTTGGCCGAGTGCTTCCTGCCGGTGAATAGCGACTCGTTGGTGCAGCGCAGCTTGATCATGCTCTCCGTCTCCTGCTCCGACACTGGGACACACACACACACACACATGTAAAGGAAAACTTCTGGATCTTTCCAACTGGACCTTATTTCCTGATCAGATCTCCCTTTTTTCTTCACCCCCCCCCCCGACTCTCCATTAGGCTGCAGTACGTTACACTGTCTGTTGTCTCAACCAATCTCCCCTCTCTTTCATTCTCCTCCTGCAAAAACCAAACCCGACTCCCGGAGCAAGACAATAACAAACAGACCTGACTGTGTTGAGGCTGTTCCCTCCGCTGTCTGGCCCATGTGATGAAGCTGTTCCCTCTGCTGTCTGGCCCATGTGATGAGGCTGTTCCCTCTACTGTCTGGCCCATGTGATGAGGCTGTTCCCTCTACTGTCTGGCCCATGTGATGAGGCTGTTCCCTCTACTGTTTGGCCCATGTGATGAGGCTGTTCCCTCTATTGTCTGGCCAATGTGATGAGGCTGTTCCCTCTACTGTCTGGCCCATGTGATGAGGCTGTTCCCTCTACTGTCTGGCCCATGTGATGAGGCTGTTCCCTCTACTGTCTGGCCCATGTGATGAGGCTGTTCCCTCTACTGTTTGGCCCATGTGATGAGGCTGTTCCCACTATTGTCTGGCCAATGTGATGAGGCTGTTCCCTCTACTGTCTGGCCCATGTGATGAGGCTGTTCCCTCTACTGTCTGGCCCATGTGATGCGGCTGTTCCCTCTACTGTCTGGCCCATGTGATGAGGCTGTTCCCTCTACTGTCTGGCCCATGTGATGAGGCTGTTCCCTCTACTGTCTGGCCAATGTGATGAGGCTGTTCCCTCTACTGTCTGGCCCATGTGATGAGGCTGTTCCCTCTACTGTCTGGCCCATGAGATGAGGCTGTTCCCTCTACTGTTTGGCCCATGTGATGAGGCTGTTCCCTCTACTGTCTGGCCCATGAGATGAGGCTGTTCCCTCTACTGTTTGGCCCATGTGATGAGGCTGTTCCCTCTACTGTCCGGCCAATGTGCTGCTGCTCGCTCCCCTGTTCTCTTTTTGTGTGTGCTCAGGGTCCTACTCTTATAGGTGCACTCCGACAGCCGCCTCCAGCCCATGGGCAAGCCCTCACAGGGCGGGGTCAGCCTTGGGGGGCCGTCGCCCGCCCCCGAGTCCTCCATCTCTGTCTTGATCAGGAACTCCAGGATGTCTGCGTTGTCCGGGTTACGGTTGCCGTGGCGCGAGGCCGACGCCCCCGTGGCCAGTTGGTGCGGGGTGTGGGGCGTGGGGGCGGGGCTAAGGACCAGCGCGCTGTTGTAGAGGCGGCCCTGCATGGCGTCGTCCATGATGTGGAACCAGGGCCACGAGTCCTGGGAGCCGCCCTCCTGGCCCTGATAGGGCTGCTTTAGGTCCTGAGACACAACCAACCAATCAGAACGCTCCTTCAGGTCCTGGAACACAACCAGCCATTCAGAATGCTGCTTCAGGTCCTGAGACACAACCAACCAATCAGAACCAGGTCCTGACCACGGAACAGTGCTTTTATATATCATATTTATACATCCTAACCAAATAATCATCACTCCACACATCATCATATTTGTATACTGATGATTGTTCCAGTAGTGATGGTAGGCCGTCTCTCACCTTGTACTTGGTGCGGAGGTTGTCCCATTTCTTGGCGATCTGGTCGGCACTGAGCTTCCCCTGCAGCCCCAGGCCCTTCAGGATGGTGCTGAGGACAGAAGAGTAGAGCCATGTGAGGGGGGCCCGGTGAGCCGACTCCCCCCCCCCCCCCGCCCTTCAGGGAACATCACTCACTTCCATGCTATCTTTGCAGAGTTCCTCTTCCCGGTGAACAGGGACTCGTTAGACGCCCGGAACTCAATCAGCCGTTTGACGTCCTCCTCGGTCACTGGTCACCATGGAGACATCATCACACACGTCACCATGGGGACAGCATCACACACGTCACCATGGAGACATCACACACGTCACCATAGGGACAGCATCACACACGTCACAATGGGGACAGCATCACACATGTCACCATGGAGACATCATCACACACGTCACCATAGGGACAGCATCACACACGTCACAATGGGGACAGCATCACACACGTCACACGTCACAATGGAGACAGCATCACACACGTCACCATGGGGACAGCATCAGATACGTCACACGTCACCATGGGGACAGCATCAGACACGTCACACGTCACCATGGGGACAGCATCACACAAGTCACCACGAGGACAGCATCACACACGTCACGCACAGCATGACGCAGCACATAGGTCGCCTCCTCACTTTTGTACGAGTTCTCCTGGAGATGGGACAGCGGGGTCATGTTGGCCTCCATCGGGACCAGAGACCTCCGGGACCGGGACCGGCAGCGGTGGGCGACCAGGCCCGGGACGGTTCACATGAGTCAGACCGCTCCAGCGGAAGGACTGGAGTGTTCTCAACGAAGTGCTGTCGGTGCCGAGGAAGAGAACCTGCGTTACCCCGTCAGCAGCGCAAGGCACACACGGCTAGCTATCTAGCTAATCAGGGTAAAAACAACAACAAGCCAGACATGCCACCACTTCCGAGGGCCCCAAAGGCTCAAAAGGTTCGCCCCAGACGAAGTTCAGACCTGCTGTCCAGTAGTGTTTTACGATCAGTAATAAATGGCGGATCGATAAATAGCGGTTCGGTTTCCTCCGCTGCGCTACGAGGGTTCGGGGTGCGATCAGAGCGGCCAGCTACTGCAGCCAAGGGTTCGCCCGTACAGTGGGAGGGACTTCTGAGCTACCGACTAATCAGCGAGTGGTTGCAAAGCCAGAAGCATCGCCTACTGTACATCTAGCTCAGTGATTGGTTAGTAGAATGGAAAAGGACCACCCACTGTACGTTTGAACCCTGGGATCCTTGCGAATACCTTCGGAGCGGAGGACTCTTCTTCTGTCCCTAAATAACGGGACTAACGTGCCGCTGCTGCCCACGCCGGTTGGAGAAGGAAACGACTTTAAAAATCATCCTTAGACACCACTTTATTGCACTGAGATACAAACATGCCTACTTAAGTTTGTTTTATTGTAGTTACATGTACGTCATATATACATATCCTCCAAACATATTTACACAAAACATTGTGTAAAACTCGGACACCTGATTAGGCAATTGTTAGGGTGAAACGGACCCAATCCAACAGCATTGGTCGGCCAACTTGTTTCAACAAAGCTAGCTTGTGGCGCTAGCGGTTAGCGGGGCTCCTTTGTGTCTACATCAGTCTCTCCCAGAGGCAGAGCAGCCTGTCCTTATGCCATGCTCCTCGGCCCCGCCCCTCAGCCAGCTCCTTCCTCTCCCGCTCCAGAATCGCCCGGTCCCGCTCCAGAACCGCCCGCTCCCGCTCCAGAACCGCCCGCTCCCGCTCCAGAACCGCCCGCTCCCGCTCCAGAACACCGTGCTCGCAGTCTACCCCGGCCGTGTCCTTCTCCAGCACCGCACGCTGCGTCTCCACGGCGACTGCCTCACTGCGCAACTCCTCCCTCTCCCGGTCCAGCACCTCCCTCTCTCGGTCCAGCTCCTCCCTCTCTCGGTCCAGCTCCTCCCTTTCTCTGTCCAGCTCCTCCCTCTCCTGGTCCAGCTCCTCCCTCTCCAGCTGTCTGACTGTCACACCCCCCTCCCCCCCTGTCTCACTCTCGGACCACTGTGGGCACTCTGCCTTGACCAGGCGGGTGGGGCTTAGGAAAGACCCCTCTCCATTGGCCAGGTGGACGGGGCTTATGACTGACCCCTCTCCTTCCACAAAGGAAACAGAGCTCAAGACAGACCCCTCCCCCTCCACCAGGGGGGCGGGGCTTGTGACAGACCCCTCCCCCTCAGCCAGGGGGGCTGGGCCGAGGACAGGCCCCTCCCTCTACCCCAAGCTTCCAGTCATGGCCCGGTCCATCAGGTCGAACCAGCGCCAGTAGCTCTCCTTGGAACAGAGCCCCGTGCCATCAGGGAGGTCAGCCTTCAGCAGCTGGAACCAACAACACCACCTTCTATCACAGTACCATCAACACACCCCCTTCTGTCAGTTAACAACACCACCCAAAGTCACCCATAATGGGGCTCACCTCTATTCAGACCTTGGAGCTAAAGTCTGAACACCTTTAACTCCACTCCAATCCAATTAGCATTTTGATGTTTGAGGAAACACAATGCTGTGGTAAGACCTTTAAAACATTGTGCTGTGATAATACCTTTAAAACATTGTGCTGTGATAAGACCTTTAAAACATTGTGCTGTGATAAGACCTTTAAAACATATTGCTGTTATAAGACCTTTAAAATATCATGCTGTCAATTTTGAAAACCCACCTTATACTTCATCTTTAAGTTTTCCCACTTCTTGGCAATCTGCTTCGGTGTCGTCTTCCCCTCGAGCCCCAGGTCTCTGATCAGGATCCTACAAACCCAGGGGAGACTGGTTAGATCCTACACTAGACTAGTCCAGTCCTAACTAGACTAGTCAGGTCTACACAAGACTAGTCCTACCCAATGTGGTTTGTATCAAGGTGCATACACGTTGTTCATTAAGACATCAAACCCGTTCTTCTAACCCCTTCTGACCCGTTCTAACCCGTTCTCACCCCCACAGATGTTTTGCTCTTCCCTTGTGGAGCGTGAAGCGCTTGTCGTTCAGTGCACGAAACACGATGAGCCTCCGGGTCTGCTCCGGAGTCCCTGTCACACGACACATGTTACCGTCATATGAGTCCATTACAAATGTAACGGTCATATGAGAGTCCACATCACATGTAACGGTCATGAACGTCCAACATCACATGTAACGGTCATACAAGAGTCCACCTAACAAATAACGGTCAAATGAGAGTCCACATCACATGTAACGGTCATATGAGTCAACACATCACATGTAACGGTCGCACAGGAGTCCACATCACATGTAATGGTCATATGAGAGTCCTCATCACATGTAACGGTCATATGAGTCGACACATCACATGTAACGGTCGCACAGGAGTCCACATCACATGTAACGGTCATATGAGAGTCCTCATCACATGTAACGGTCATATGAGTCGACACATCACATGTAACGGTCGCACAGGAGTCCACATCACATGTAACGGTCATATGAGAGTCCTCATCACATGTAACGGTCATATGAGGCTACACAGTGTTGCCAGATTGGGCCAGATTGGGCGGGAAATATCGCCAAATCTGGCAACACAGTCCAAACATCACATGTAACGTTACTGTAAGTTATGGCCCGGACTCATCCCACGACGAGCTTCCATAGACACCGTGAAAGGTCAACCTTGTCAACATGTTGTCGTTTTACTGAATTAAACTATGCAAATCTGACCGAGTGAAACATGTTTTATAAACGCGTCGCCGGGTCGAAAATGTTTACATTTGGGAAGGTTCCGCGCGTCCATCTTTGAAACGACTCCGAAATGCATCGTGGGGGTGCTGTTTACCTCACGGAGGGCGGGTCCAGGAACAGACTGACGGACCCTTCTGATAGTACGTCTACGGCGCCGCCATCTTGGAGAGGTCGGAAGCGGCCTGTGATCCATGGACCTATTAAAGAGTGAACAGAGCCCTTTGGTCTCTGCTGTTAAACGGAGGCAACACGGTGTTTATGGATTAAATGCTCAACCGACTTCAATGAGTCGTTTTTATTCAACGTCTTATGGTTTTATTATATTTAGGGATTGCTCAAGGTGTTCAACTAAAGTTCAACTAAACTAGTGTTACCTAATTTATTGAATATAAAATATATATCATGATTTTACATTACGCTCATGTAAATCGGTTGAAATGTGAACGTTTAACGCTTTTATACGGAATAACCGCAGCTACCCCTTTAACTTCCATTTGTTCACTTGTCTTGCATCTCCAAGAAGGCGTCGCCGTTGACGTATCGCAGCAGGGGGTCGAAGGGTCAATGCAGCGTGAAGCCAGGAAGGGCGGGACGGCAGCGCCCCCTGGTGGGCCGACACGGGACTACTACAGCCAGGACGGCCGGGACTACAGCGCACCCTTGACGGCCGATACGGGACTACTACAGCCAGGACGGGCGGGACGGCAGCGCCCCCTGGAGGGCCGACCCGGGACTACTAGTGCAGACATTGTCGAACTGGGAAACCCTCAAGCTCGCTATAATAAACATTCATATTCATTGTCTGTCTGTCTGTCTGTCTGTCTGTCTGTCTGTCTGTCTGTCTGTCTGTCAGCAGTACAACGCATCACCTGACGTCATCCCGTTCTTCCGCCCTCTAGCGGCCGCGGCGGTCCCTGCAGCCCCCGCTGGAGACGGGCTTCAGCGCCGTGTTGTCGGTCGGCAGGCGATCCTCTCGTGGATGCACGACCGCTCACCTCCTCGGCTGGACTGAACACCCCCGACCCTCCTTTTTCAGGCTCCATTTGAATCATCTACCCCGACGGGATCGAGCCAAGCTACAGCAGCGCTTGACCACCAACGAAAAGGTGAGGAATGTTATCCTCGGTTAACGGTGAGGGTGTGTGAGGGTCTTTATGTTGTTCTCCGTCAGATGTGATGGAGACCGAGCGACGCTGACCTAGAGGCGCTCAGCGGCCTGTTGGTGTTAGATGATCCGTCAAGAAGATTACTTTCATGGTCATTGATTTATTTGTTTTCTCTCGTTTTACATAAGGTATCCACTGAATAATCGGCAAAAAAACGGTTATTATTAACGGCTATTGTCTTAATAATAATAATCGTAATTATTATTATTCCCAAGCAACACACTAGCAGCGTAGGGGTAAACAATAATAATAGCATTGATAATCATCTTCATAATTATTACTTAATTATTATGTAGATTACTTATATAATTATGAATAAGAATATTCCCCAGAAACAGGCTGGCTAGCGTAGTGCTACATAATAATAATAAAAATAAAAATAATAATAATAATAATAATAATAATAATCATTTTCCTACTTATAATAAAGATGATTATGAGTTCTGAATGTGTGCAGCATGCTGGCCAGGAAGGGCCTGCTCCCGGACGGCTTCCTGCTGACCAGATTGGCCGAGAACTCGGCCAAGCCCTGCCGTGCCCGGCCCCGCCCCCACCGCGCCCGCTTCATCACCAAGAATGGCTCCTGCAACGTGGCCCACAAGAACATCAGAGAGCAGGTAGACCTCTGACCTCCTCCTCCTGACCCCTGACCTAAACCACCTGACCCCTGACACTAACTCTTACCCCTGACCTCAACCTCCTGACCCTGACCCCCCCTGACTCTAACTCTGACCCGTGAACCCCCCATCGTATGTAGCTTTCTCACAGCACCAGAGAGGCTGCAGAGTCCTGGTGGTCCGGACTCTAGAGACTAGTCTTGGGAGTCCTCAGTGTTCTGGTGGTCCAGACTGTAGAGACTAGTCAAGAGAGGCTGCAGGGTCCTGGTGGTCCAGACTATACAGACTAGTCAAGAGAGGCTGCTGGGTCCTGGTGGTCCAGACTGTAGAGACTAGTCTTGAGAGGCTGCAGGGTCCTGTGGGTCTAGGCCGGACTCTAAGAGAGGGACTAATGGACTTATGGACGATGGACCTCCATCCGCTCAGCCCCGGCAACGGGCCAGTTGCCCCGGTAACAAGCCTCCAGCCTCACATCCTGCTCGGTATTTTATTGTGAAGGCAATTAATGTGTGCACTTTTTGTATCTTGTACGTCCTGGTTCTTAATGTATGCACTTATTGTGTGTTGTATGGCCTGGCACTTAAAATAGTACTTAGCATTGTGTAGCATCTAGCTATCTCTGTTGTATACAGGGAAAGGGTTTACCTAGTGATTGTTAGTGCTTGGCACTTGGTTCTATGAACATCCTTACTGTACCGACAGAGACATATTGTTGTTTCTCTTTCTTCTGACAAATGGACTTATGTGTGTGGCTTTGGATAAAAGCATCTGCTAAACGCCCTGAATGAAACTCACTTAAAGCCTTCTTACAAGCAAACTCCTACGCATTATGTTTTATACATCGTGCATTATAGACTATGTATTAAACATTATCACATGGACCGTTTACAATATGGTAAACACAAGACTACCTCCCTATACACACTACTTAGTATCACACAATACATAGGGACAAAAAATATAATAATACAATAAAATACCATCTTATGGTACGTGGAAAAACAACATGAGCGTCTAGGGTACCTTTACTGTGAAGCCCCCTTCCTGTTCATAAACATGAGCATCAGGGTACCTTTAATGTGAAGCCCTCTTCCTGTTTGTAGGGTACCTTTATTGTGAAGCCCTCTTCCTGTTCGAAGGATACCTTTACTGTGAAGCCCTCTCCTCCTCCAGGGCCGCTTCCTGCAGGATGTTTTCACCACCATGGTGGACCTCAAGTGGCAGCACTCGCTGCTGATCTTCACCTCCTCCTTCCTGTGCTCCTGGATGCTGTTCGCCATGGCCTGGTGGCTCCTGGCCTTCGCCCACGGGGACCTGGAGCCCGTCGGGCCCAACGGGGGGCCCCCCGCCGTGCCCTGTGTCACACAGATCCACTCCTTCACCTCCGCCTTCCTCTTCTCCATCGAGGTCCAGGTCAGAAGATCTACTTCCTGTTAGAGGATCTACTTTCTGCTGTCATTAGCTGGCTATAGTACTTTAAGGAGCAGGTAGGGGTTAGACGTACAGAGACAGGTCATTAAGGAGCAGGTAGGGGTTAGACGTACAGAGACAGGTCATTAAGGAGCAGGTAGGGGTTAGACGTACAGAGACAGGTCATTAAGGAGCAGACAGGGGTTAGACAGTACAGAGACAGGTTATTAAGGAGCAGGTAGGGGTTAAGGTACGGCCACACTGAACGCGTTACACGCGTACGATTACGTGCGTAACGCACCTAACCTGCCGCTTGATCATTGTGTGTCACAAAAATGGTTCAACACGCCTAACGCGCCTTACGCGCCTACGCAGCTAGATGAGCCCGCCCAAAACTTATTTTCCCCCCGCTACTTTTCTTTTGCTCCACAAACATGGCTGAGATCACCACCATCGCTGCGCTGTATTTGTTGTGGGAGTTCGAGGAGAGTAGGAAACCCAAACGCCGTCATCTTTGGGTGCATGACATCCTCCGTAGGCGCTCACAGCTGGGTGAGTTTCACCACCTCCTCCAGGAACTCCGCCTGGATGACGGCCGGTTCCAGCGTAATTTCGGTTGACTGGGGCCATGTTCGATGACCTGCTAGCCCGGGTTGGTGCCAGGATATCCTGTCAGGACACCAACTACAGGCGCTCGATATCAGCTGCAGAGTGCTGCGGAGCTGCGGAGCTCCTGTCCTCTGTCCCTCTGTCAGTGACGTCAGGTCAAGCTCAATGCTGATTGGCTATCGCGGCTAAGCGTCACGCGTAGGAGCGTAAAAAGTTACATTTTTTGAACTCCGCGCGTAGGTGCATTTGGCGCATACGTGCGTTGGGCGCGTTATTTAGGTGCGTAAAATGCGTTTAACGCACCGCTTTAGCGCGTGTAAAGCATCTACGCGCCTAAACCAATGGTTCCCTATGCAAAAATGCAGATTTTCTACGCCTCTAACCCGCGTAACTCGTTCAGTGTGGCCGTACTTTTAGACAGTACAGAGACAGGTCATCAAGGCGCAGGTAAGGGTTAGGCAGTACAGAGACAGGTCATTAAGGAGCAGGTAGGGGTTGGACAGTACAGAGACAGGTCATTAAGGAGCAGGTAAGGGTTAGGCAGTACAGAGACAGGTCATTAAGGAGCAGGTAGGGGTTGGACAGTACAGAGACAGGTCATTAAGGAGCAGGTAGGGGTTAGACAGTGAGATAGTGTCTGGTTGGTCGGTAACCATCAGGTGAGTCTGGGTTACTAGGTAACCATCTTGTCTTGGTTACTAGGTAACCGTTCCGTGGGTCTGGTTACTAGGTAACCGTTCCTTGCGTCTGGTTGCTAGGTTACCATTCTGTGTGTCTGGTTGCCATGTGACCTTTGCGTGTGTCCGGTTGCTGGGTGACCGTTGCGTGTGTCTGGTTGCCAGGAGACAGTTGCGTGTGTCTGGTTGCCAGGTGACCGTTCTGATGTCTGGTCGCCAGGTGACCATCGGGTTCGGGGGCCGCATGGTGACGGAGGAGTGCCCGCTGGCCATCACGGTGCTCATCGTGCAGAACATCCTGGGGCTGATCATCAACGCCGTGATGCTGGGCTGCGTCTTCATGAAGACGGCGCAGGCCAACCGCCGCGCAGAGACCCTCATCTTCTCCCGCAACGCCGTCATTGCCCTGCGCAACGGACGGCCCACCTTCATGTTCCGCCTGGGCGACCTCAGGAAGAGCATGATCATCTCCGCCACCGTGCAGCTGCAGGTCAACCCCCTGACCCAACACATGACCACCGACCCCGACCCCTCACCCTTACATCTGACCCTAACCTTAACCCTAACCCTGACCTCTGACCCCAACACCTAGCCATTTTCTCTGACCCCCACACCTCATTCTAACCTCTGACCCCTCACCCTAACCTCTGACCCCAACACCTAAACCTGTCCTCTGACCCCCACACCTGACCCTAACCTCTGACCCCTAACCCCAACCCCTCACCCTAACCCCTGACCTCTGACCCCTCCCCTCAGGTGGTCCGTAAGGCGGTGACGTCAGAGGGCGAGGTGATCCCGGTCAGCCAGATGGACATCCAGGTGGAGAACCCGCTGCACAGCAATGGGATCTTCCTGGTGTCGCCGCTGGTCATCAGCCACACCATCCAGCGCGGGAGCCCGCTCTACGAGCTCTCCGCCCAGTCGCTGGCCAGCGAGGACCTGGAGGTCATCGTCATCCTGGAAGGTCGGCCGCCTGATGTACCTCCCCTCGTTAGGAATCTACTAATTAGCCAATCTGAATCAGATATCTGTTGATCCATTGGTTCAGAATCCTCATCAGTCTCCCATCTGTCCCCTGCTCCTCTCCTCTCTCCACTCGAGAACGGAGGTGGGGGGCGGTGGGAGCAGGGCCTCAGCTGATTGGCCGCTGTGTGTGATTGACAGGCGTGGTTGAGACACAGCCTCACCTGATTGGCTGCTGTGTGCGATCAACAGGTGTGGTGGAGACCACAGCCTCACCTGATTGGCCGCTGTGTGTGATTGACAGGCGTGGTGGAGACCACGGCCTCACCTGATTGGCTGCTGTGTGTGATCGACAGGCGTGGTGGAGACCACGGCCTGACCTGACAGGCCGCTGTGTGTTATTGACAGGCCGCTGTGTGTGGTTGACAGGCCGCTGTGTGTTATTGACAGGCCGCTGTGTGTTATTGACAGGCGTGGTGGAGACCACAGGGATCACCATGCAGGCCCGCAGCTCGTACACGCCGGACGAGATCCTGTGGGGGCGGCGCTTCGTGTCCATCCTGTCGGAGGAGGACGGCCGCTACTGCGTCGACTACTCCAAGTTCGGCAACACGGCGCCGGTCCGCATGTCATCGCTGAGCGCCCACGAGCTGGACGCCACGCGGGGGGGCCAGGAGCCCGGGGGCCCGGGGCCCGGGGGACAGCTGCAAGGCTGGGGCCTGGTCCGGGCCGGCAGGGGGGGGTTCAGGAGAGGAGCGGGAGGGGAGCGCAGCTGCTACCCTGGCCCCGCCCCCCAGCCCTGGGACGGCCAATCGGAGAAAGAGGAGGAGGAGGCGCCGGCGGCGGGGGCGGAGAGGAAAGGACAGAAGAAGACAGTCCATCTGGAGGTGATTGGCCCTCAGGATGAGGAGCAGTGAGGAGGAGGTGATTGGCCCTCAGGATGAGGAGCAGTGAGGAGGAGGTGATTGGCCTTCAGGATGAGGAGCAGTGAGGAGGAGGTGATTGGCCCTCAGGATGAGGAGCAGTGAGGAGGAGGTGTGGGAGGGGAGACTAAAGGTTACCTGCTGCTAAGGCGGTGTTTTGCGATGTTTTATGATATTTTTAGATATATATTAAATCTATTTTTGTTACTGAGTTGCGCCATTCTGGATATCACAGTTAATGGTTTAGATAAATCCTTAATAGTTTGGATATTTATTGATTCATCATCATTTATAAAGTCTTAATGTCATTATTATTGTTATTATTATTAAAAGTATTCCAGACCAATAACACTCACTTCAATCAAATGTCAGTTTGTGGAAACATTTAATGAATTGTGTTTTTCCAGTTATTTGATAAACATCTAAAAACAAACAGACTCAAAGCGCTTCCTGTTGCTTTTAGCGACGGTACGAAGAGTCAACGAGTTAGGGTCATGAACCGGGCCTTTCACAGCCAGCTCAGCCACACAGCCGTCAGGGAGCCAATCAGAGCCAGCGCTGGCGTTGCCATGGAGACGGGTATGGCGGCGTTGCACAGGTTGCTGCTGCAGCACCTGTAGGTGAAGCCGGAGAGGGCGGGAAACATCTGGGAGAGGCGCGAGTTGTCACAGTCGGTGTAGCGCAGACAGCGCCGCACCGTCTTACCCCCTGGCAGTCAGACAGGGAGACGGGCAGACAGACAGGAAGACAGGGAGAGAGACGGACGGCCGGCAGACAGACAGACAGACAGACAGACAGACAGACAGACAGACAGACAGACAGACAGACAGACAGACAGACAGACAGACAGACAGACAGACAGACAGACAGACAGACAGACAGACAGAAAGATTATCTCACTACTGTAGAAAACGATTATTGCATTTGTTTGCAAAACAAAATTATGTAATCTGTAGTTCATATTTTATTAAACAAGACATGTAATCTATGGTTTAACACGACATTATGTTATCTATGGTTTATATTATATCAAAAATTATGTTATCTATGGTTTAAAATAAATAAAACATTATTAATCTATTTTTTACATTATATAAAACACCAAATTATGTTAGTAGTCAGTAATCAACACAAGTAAGTATATCAACCTGTTTAGTAACAGTATATTACCATGAGTTATTATATTAACGTGATTTAATAATTTGTATATAAATACCACTTGTTTTAAAGTACATGAACATATATTATGTTTATATAGAGATGTGTGGGGGGGTACATTATGTTAATATAGTTTTATGGGGCTGGTACATTATGTTAAAACAGAGTTTTAGGGGGCGGGTACATTATGTTAATATAGTTTTATGGGGCGGGTACATCATGTCAAAATAGAGTTGAGGGGGCGGCTACATCATGTTAATATAGTTTTGTGGGGCGGGTACATTATGTTAATTTAGAGTTGTGGGGGGGGGGGGAGTACATTATGTTAATATAGAGTTGTAGAGGTCGGGTACATTATGTTAATATAGAGCTGTAAGGGGCGGGGCTACGGACCTCTCTCACTCAGCGACACGCAGGCGTCCTCGTACGTGCACTCCTGGACGTTCTCACAGCGACCCGTGTAGTCAGAACACTTGTAGCACCGCAGCGCTGCGCCTGCACACACACACACGCACGCACGCATTCACACACACACAGACACACGATTCATTTATTTGGAGTGACCAATACTACACTATAGCATCCAAAAATTTATAAAGAGCCCATTATGTCTCACACAACACAATCACTGTGCAAGTATTTACAGCCAAGTGAAACAGTAGATAAATATAGTTATATAAAGGGTAGAGATGACAGCGCCTTCTTCACATATGCAGACTGCCTATGATTGCTGACACAGAGCAGTATTTGGCTATTTGCTTAAAGTTCTTATTTAGTCCAGCAATTTGCAATTTACACACACACACACAAACACACACTTACTGGGTCCAACTAGACTATAGAGGACTAACTAGGCTAAACAGGACTAACTAGACTATAGAGGACTAACTAGACTAAAGTAGTAACTAGACTAAAGGACTAACTAGGCTAAAGGACTGACTAGACTAAAGGACTAACTAGGCTAAAGGACTAACTAGACTAAAAGACTAACTAGACTAGCAGACTGAGTAGACTCCCTCACCTCGGTCCGGCAGTCCGAAGCCCAGCAGAAGAAGACAGAACCAGCCTTTCATCCTCACACCTGGTCCTCAGACACGACGAGAAGGTAAAGAGGAGGAGGAGGAGAGGAAGAGGAGAGGAGGAGGAGGTCAACGGAGGTGAAGGTCAACAGAGGAGAAGCTAGAGAGCAGAGCAGCAGACTCCCGGAGACGCGGAGGCAGCAGACAGACTCTCCTCGTCCAGACAGACCAGCTCAGAGTCACAGCAGCTCTTTGTCCACACGTCCACAAAGGCCCTTTCTCCTCCCTCCTCCTCGGTCACACATCTGGAACAATCCCTGGCACCGCTCCTCAGAGCGCACCTCCTCCTCTGCACAACTCATCTTCGTCCTATTGCGCATCCTCATCCTCAAAATGTACCTCCTCCCCCATCACCTCCTATGGTCACCAGTAACACCAGTAACACCTCCACACCCAGCAGCACCTCCTCCTCACCCCTCTCCCCCAAGCTGCTCCTCCCCCCTAAGGACAGTGGTGGCAGTGTGGGCCGCGCCGGGCACCGGCTGGCACCACCGCCTTCAGCCCCCCGGGGATAGAGCCCTCTGTGTGCGCTGGCCACAACACCCTCTATGAAGTCATGAACGGCCCCCAACACCCTCTATGAAGACATGAACGGCCCCCAACACCCTCTATGAAGACATGAACGGCCCCCAACACCCTCTATGAAGACATGAACGGCCCCCAACACCCTCTATGAAGACATGAACGGCCCCCAACACCCTCTATGAAGACATGAACTGCCCCCAACACCCTCTATGTAGACATGAACTACCCCCAACACCCTCTATGAAGACATGAACTGCCCAAAAACCCCCCTCTATGAAGACATGAGATGGACCAACCATACATAGTTTATATAATATGAAGGTATAGGGTTCGCATCACCTAAACACCTGATACTTATTGGAAGGAAACTATTATCCATAATCAACATGCTGCTTGAATGAAATGTGAGGCAATAAGTAACAATTATATTACATATATTATATTTTCTCTTCAGTAGCTCAGCAAATTGTGAAAGTAAAACGTAAAGATTTAGAGCTTATTGTACCACCAGAATATTTCCTCAGTGTGAACCCCTTAGTTAAGGAGATACAAACGTTAGATGACAATCATAGCTTCAGCTCCTTTATTACCTTGTGTACAAACATTTCTTGAGTGCACATTCTCTGATTGTTCCCGTACAACATTCATTATTTCACACGTTTCTTGTACATTCAGATGGAATAAAACGTGTTAAATAGGGGAAAGGTCAGGTATCAGGGTGAAAATTCAGGTATCAGGGTAAAAGGTGAGGTATCAGGGTCAGAGGTCAGTTTTCAGTGTCAAAGGTCAGGTATCAGGGTCAAAGGTCAGGTATCATGGTGGAAGGTCAGGTATCAGGGTCAAAGGTCAGGATTCAGGGTCAAAGGTCAGGTATCAGGGTCAAAGGTCAGGTATCGGGCAAGAGGTCTGTATTAGCGTCGCTGGACTCATGTTGAGATTTCGATATCCTGTTTATGATCTCAGCTGAGAGCAAGGAGGAGCTCCCAGACTTCTCCTCGAACCAGGAGTCCAGAGCTCGCTTCGCGTCAAAGCTGGCGATGGGCGGCCCGTTGATGGCCAGGGTGAGCAGGTCGTTCATCGGGTCTAGACCCAGCCTGGAGCGGCTGTTCTGGTACATCTTCTGCAAGGAGCCTCTGCCTCTCTCACAGCAGACGGTGGATGTGGGCAGCACCTGCACCAGCTGGGCGATCCGACACAAAAGAGGAAAGCGTTGTCTGTGCTTGCAGAGGTGACCTAGAAGCTCTTTGGAGCCGATGCTGCAGAAGTCGGCTTTCAGACTTCTCCACTCCACCAGCAGGTTGCCCTGGGCCTCTGACCTTGCCTGGCCCTCACAAGGGGCCGATGGAATGGACTCCAGATGGTTGAATATCAAAAGGATATCCTCATCCCCGTACGAGTGCAGGTCCTCGGTGGTCCGGGGCCAGGAGGAGAAGTCCAGCACCCGGCAGGCTCTGGCCAGAGGACTGCTCAGGGGGTCCAGTCTCTGGGACAAGATGCCCTGGCTCCTCCGGCAGATCTTCTCTCGAATGGCCTGGAACTTGGACTCTGCAACACACAGGTTCTTCAGAGCGACGCCGTTGAAACTTTCACGGAAGTTCTCTTCAAACTCCTGCAGGTACTCCCCAGGACGATCCACAAGCTGCCCGATCTCCACTATCGACTCCTCAATCCGGTCGTTCACCTGCGACACCAGGAGATAGTCGCCCTGGAAGGTAAACGCCAAACGAGACAGAACAGCGATGACGTCCAGGAGGAAATAGATGAGCTTTACCGACTGGTAGTCTAGCAGGAAGTGGAGGAGTGTGAGGGCGACGGCGGCGGCGTCGGCCTTCTGCGTCTGGCGGCTGACATCCTTCAGATGACCCACCACCTCCAGGTAGTCCTTGATGAGGGCGTTGAGGACGTTCGGCTCCCCGATGATCCAACGAACGGCTCGGATGTCTCCCAGGAACTCCATCTCCTCCGACAGCGTGGGCGCGGTCAGGCGAAGCTCGGCCATCATACGAGGGGAGTAGCGGTAGAAACCCAGGAGCTGCTTCAGGTTGTTCTCCAAGTCCTCCAGGCAGGACAGCTCCTTGCCACTGATGACATCCAACACCTCCAGATGAGGCCGGTGGATCACGACGGGAAGGGAGAGGAGCCAAGGGAGAACCCTCTGCAGAGCGACGAACATACTGCCTCGCATGCCTGCTGACATGGGGGCACCGTCCATCCCCACGCCGACCACCAGCAAGTCCTGGAACCGAAGGCCCAAGACACAGAACGCCCGCTCGATGGCTTGGAGATAGCCATCGATGCTGGCCTGGCTCAGCTTCTGCAGCGAGAGGAACTCTGTGTTGGGGGAACCATCGTTCGTAGTGAACTGGACGTAGAAGGCCACCGTGTCTGGAAACAGGTCCTCATTCTGACAGTCCATGAGGACGCTGAGGAACGGAGACAAACGCATCTTTTCTGCGAGGTCTTCCCTTAAGGTGCGGGCGATGTGATGAACGAGGATCTGGCAGTCTCCTTCGTTGAGGTACTGCTCCACCACCTTCAGCTCACACCTCCTCAGCAGCTCCGCCAGCGGCCGGAGGTCCGAGAAGGGCCGGCCCTCCACGGCCAGGTGGTAGGCCGCGTTGAAGAGCACCGTCATGCTCCTGCACATCTCCTCCGTCTTCTCGGGGTGCATGCGCAGCTTGTACAGCTGCAGACACTTCTTGTGCAGGTTGCTCTGGCTGTGCAGCTTGATGGTGTGGATCTTGAACTGCTTGGAGCCCATGATGAAGGCTGACGTGCGCGCCGACTGCACCGTGTACTGCCGGCATACGTGGCACCACATCTCGTTGAGCGCCGGCGAGTAGCGCAGGAACCAGAACTTCCTCAGCCACTCCTGCTTGAAGCGGCGGGTGCGGCGGTGTGGCAGTTTGGACGAGTCACCGGCTAAGACGAGCGGGTCGGCGTTGAAGGATTCATCAGCTGAGTCGAGGTCCTGGTCCTCTTCGTCCAGGACCATCTGGGGGGGGGTCAACGGGTCCATGTCTAGACGTCATGAGGGAAAAGGTCAGCTAGTTATCCACTGCTACACGCATATAGTTAGACACACACTAGATAGTTGAGGTTAACAAATGCCCCTTTTCCAACGAAAGTACCAGCTCAACTCGCCTCGCCCTGCCTTTTTTTGCGTTTCGATCGGCAAATTTAGGTACCTGGTACTTTTTAGTCTCACCTCCGTCGAGGTTCCAAGAGAGCTGATCCTATACGTTTGTGTGACGTAAACAGGCTGCTGACCACTGATTGGCCAGAGAGTGACGTGGTTAAGTACATCACTGCAGTTTCGCGCATGCGTGCTATGACGACCCGCCCACGTTGAAGAAGTACTTTCTAGATGGAAACACGACGTGCCAAGTCATGACCAAACCAAGTCATGCCACGCTAAGTCGTGGCAGGTTGAGCTGGTACTGTCGGTGGAACGGGGGCTTAGCTAGTGTTAAATATAGGGTAAGATTAATGGGTTAGGGTGAGATGAATGGGTTAGCGTTAGGTGAATGGGTAAGGGTTAGACGAATGGGTAAGGTTTAGATGAATGGGTGAGGGTAAGGGTTAGATGAATGGGTAAGGGTAAGAAGAATGGGTGAGGGTAAGGGTTAGATGAATGGGTGAGGGTAAGGTTGGATGAATGGGTTTCTAGATGTTCCAGAAGATCGTGACCCAACCACAGAGGTCTTCTATTGGTCCTTGCTCCGGGTTTGGGGGCGTAGCTGGGTCCATCTTCTTCCCTCTTAGCAGGTGAAGCTCCGCCTCTAGCTGGAAGATTCTCAGCCTCAGTTTGATGCAGTTGGCACACGAAGAGGTGGAGGACTGCTCCTGCTCCTCCTCCACCTTCACCGGTCGCAGGGCCTCTGCAGACAGACGCCTCCTCTTGCCAAGTCGGCTGGGCAGAGGACCTGAGAGAGGCTTGAGGCCGGGTTGGCTCTCCAGAAAGGCCTGGACTCCTCTGGAGGCGGAGTCAGTCTCTGTCCTGTCAGCAGCAGAAGGAGCCTCGCTGTCGGGGCCCCGCCAACACTGCAGACCCCCCTGTCTCCAGTCAGACCCTGGAACACAGCAGCAGGTCTGAGGGAAACACCTGGTCCAGCAGGTAGCCTTGGAACAACAACAACGGTAACCTGGGTTACAACACCCATAACCTGGGTAACAACACTGGTAACCTCGGTAACAACACCCGTCGCTTTTAATGAGATGCAGGATGAGGTCCCGGTTGTTAAGGAGCAGGTGGGGGATCAGCCTCCTGCTCTAGGAGATCTACAGGGAGGGATGGAACCAAGAACCTTTCCATCTCTCCCTACTGTCCTCCCACACACTGACCAACCAGGAGCAGCCGCACACCCCGCAGGACTCACCTGGGTGGAGGCTGCAGTCGATGCTCTGCTCTGATAGGCCGTGCAGACGTGTGATGTAGTCGTCTCCGTACCACACCCGCAGCCGGTTGCCAGGCAACAGCGGCCGGCTGGCGCTGAAGTACAGCTGCCCCCCGCGCTGGAACGCTGTCAGGTTCCTCTCCGTGTTCTCCGACGAGATTCGCACGTACCTGTCAGAGGAACATACGTTCTAAGGTTCCTGAGAGAGGAACGCATGTTATAAACTCCCAGCCCAGGGTCTGCTCTAACTCCTCTGGGAGAGAACTCCTGTCCCCCTGGTTACTGGTTCTCCTGATTCTCCTTGTTATAAGCTGAATACCTCATCCAGTTTGCTTTGGTTTCGTCGCTCCCATCAATAGAGTGATAAGAGTTGTTGACGTCAACGATCTGCAGAGAACAACACAAGGCATGGTGAATCATATTGTTATTATTACACTAGATATATTAATAGATCATTCTTTAAATATTTACACATTAATCCGATGGTAGAATCCAATGCAGTTTACAGGATTCAGGACGAGCAGGAATGACTTTACAATCGCTTTGAATCACGTTGGATAAAGAGTCAACTAACACACCCAACTGAGGGGTCAACTAACCCTTCCAACTGAGTAATAATAATAATCCTGAGTATCGACCACATTTACATTTAGGGTGTTTAGCAGATGCTTTTATCCAAAGCGACTTACATAAGTCCATTTATCATATGAAAGAGAAACAACAATATATCTCTGTCGGTACAGAAAGGATGTTCATAGAAACAAGTGGCAAGCACTAGCAATCATTAGGTTAACCCATTCCCCGAATACAACAGAGATAGCTAGGATAAGACACTTCACAATGCTAAGTACAATTTTTGTGTGCCAGGACGTACAACACACAGTAAGTGCGTACATTAAGCACCAGGACGTACAACATACAATAAGTGCATACATTAAGCACCAGGACGAACAACATACAATAAGTGCGTACATTAAGCACCAGGACGAACAACATACAATAAGTGCGTACATTAAGCACCAGGACGTCCAACATACATCAAGTGAGTACATTAAGCACCAGGATGTACAACATACAATAAGTGAGTACATTAAGCACCAGGATGTACAACATACATCAAGTGAGTACATTAAGCACCAGGATGTACAACATACAATAAGTGAGTACATTAAGCACCAGGATGTACAACATACATCAAGTGAGTACATTAAGTGCCAGGACGTACAACACACAATAAACGCGTTAATTAAGCACCAGGTCGTACAACATACAGTAAGTGCGTACAGTAGCAGGCTAACAATGATCCTGGGTACTCACGATCCAGGAGAGTGCGGTGGAGCGGTCCCTGGGGACCAGCTCTCCCTCGTAGGGCCCGAACACGGCCCCCTGGGGGATGCTCTGGGCCCCGCAGCGCACCTCCACCTGACCCCCCTCCGGCCCCACCCGCAGGCCAGGGGGGGCAGAGCGCAGCGCCCGGCCGGCACGCCCCGGGGGGGCGGGGCTGTCCCGGATCAGGAGCGGGGGCCCGTGGGCGGGGCACTGCGAGAGGAAGGGCTGCTGGCACTGTTGGCAGACTGGGAGCAGTGGGAGCAGTGGGGGGTCTGACTCAGTCAATAGGCCGTTATCAGGGGGTCCCGGCAGAACCTTCACCTCCGGAGAAATTAATCTGGTGTTTTGATTTGCAGACGCACTTCACGTGAATAATCAAAAATCTTTTGTCTAATCGATTCTGGTTTAGAATTCCAGAACAGGTTGTTAACAGGAGCTTACTGAAGCTGCCTCTTGTTATGTTATTAGTGTGGTTGCTACCGCAACCACACAATCTACTGTTCTTCATAAATTTTCTTTATTCCGTTTGTTCAGTTTTCGAAATCTCAACATGAGATCATAAACAGGATATCGAAATCTCAACATGAGTCCAGCGACGCTAATACAGACCTCTTGCCCGATACCTGACCTTTGACCCTGATTCAGTTTTTTTATGCAGTTAACTGCTCCTGTATACTTTCAGCTACAGAAACCATTAATCTATCAAAACGTCCCGCTCTTTAAAGACTTTTGAACTGTTACACTTTTTGGGCTTTTTTTTTACGTCACAGTTAACGTTTTTTTGACGTTAGCTGTGACGTTAGCGTTAACGTTAGCTTTGACATTAGTGCTGACGTTAACATTTTAGCAACCACACTCGCAGTTCGTTAGGCAAAACACATTCTAGTTAATATTAACTGGTCTGGCTGACCCGAGGTCATGACATCAGCCTCCAAGGTCAACATCAGCTGGAGCATTTAGCCTGCCGCTGGTTAGCCTGCCGCCGGTTAGCCTGCTGTTGGTTAGCCTGCTGCTGGTTAGCCTGCTCAGTTAGCCTTCCGCTCGTTGGCTTGCCGCAGGTTAGCCTGCTGCTGGTTAGCCTGCCGCTGGTTGGCCTGCTGCTGGTTAGCCTGCTGCTGGTTAGCCAACTCAGTTAGCAACAGTTAAAGGTCCAATAGCATGCCACCAGTAGAGATGCGCGGTTGGTGGTTGCGGCCGCAGACTCGGCGGCTAAACCGCGAATCGGGCGGATAACGCGACAAAAAATAACATTATGATTAATTTCGGGCGGGTGGTGGTTAAACCAATCAAAATAAAAATATTTCTTCTTCTTTTTATTCTTATATATAACATCTTCCGGCGCTGAATTATATTTGATAATTCACTGTTGCTAAGCAGATCGCTGTCATGGAATGTGGATCTTTTTTTTGTGGTAAATTGTCAACCCCAGTGTCTTCGGTTGCTAAGCGACGTCAACGTCTTTGGGGCGGACTATTGATCAACGCTTCGGTGATGGCAGCGCAGGCAATAGGCTTTCCTACTAGGGACTTTAGCCTTGCAATATCTTTGCTTCATTGGATCAGTCTCCTTTCAAGAACACGCAAGAGATTTCTAGCCTCGTGTCAGCAGCGCCTTGCATCGCCGTATAAACCAACCGGCGGATGGAGGGCGGATGCGGTTTTTAAAATTTGTCAAAAAACTTTGGTGCGGATGGATGATGCATTTGTGATACAGTTGCAGATTAAATAATAGTCCATCCGTGCATCTCTAGCCATCAGGTGTGGTGTGATTAGCCGGTACAAGCCGTTTTGGAAATCTGCCCCTTATCACATCACAGGTGGGCGTGTCCACCTTGATGTGTGCTGGATAGATCAGTCTACCAGCCTACCTAGTGGACTGTAGCAAACGTTGCTCATCTATCCGTCACACATCTAGATGGACAAGCCCACCTGTGATGTCATAAGGGGCATTTTCAAAACTTGGATACGGCTTGTAGCGGCTAATCACACCACACCTGGTGGCATGCCATGGGACCTTTAATACAAGTACTCACATATGGCGAGTCATGACCAAAATGAAAATGTTCTGATAGATAAGTAAAATCTTACCCCAGAAGTCCGGGTCGCTCATAGAGACACCATCTTGGTCTGAGGGGACGGAGAGGGCTCGGTCTGAGGGGGCAGAAGGGGCTCAGTCTAAGTAGGCGGAGGGGGATTGGTCTGAGGGGGTTCGGTCTAAGGAGGCTAGGTTCAGAAGTCACCACAGCCAACACAAAATATTCTACTGAATAATTGCAACATTCACATTAATATAGATCATTCCTACAACGACGTGACCAAGGGGAAGTGTACTGATACACCTGATCATACATGTGACAAAGGGATCATGTCCTGATACACCTGGTCATACATGTGACCAAGGAGGCGTGTCCTGAAACGGACTCTTTCAGAAATGGTTCTCATATAAATCCAAACTACTCCTGCAACGTCCCGTCAGCGTTAGACGAACTGATACCCGTGATGGTCGCTCTTGACCCTGAATATTGGCCACAGTTAGACTATGAAGGACTGAGGTTATGAAACACATGTTTACATGTTGTCCCATTTCAAACAGATATCACCTTTAACACGTGACGTCGCTGGCCGCAGAGGCGTGAGAATCTGAGGACGTCCCGGCTGATGTGGTTCGAGTCACGATATGGTTCAGGGTCGCGATGTGCCTGTGGTTTGGTTCGGGATACGGTTTAGGGTCGCGATGTGCCTGTGGTTTGGGTCGCGATGTGCCTGTGGTTCGGGTCTATGTGTGTCCACGATGTGCCACATTGGCGGGCGAGACTCACCTATAACAACGCAGCGGGGTCGCGACCCCTTAGCATCCCCGCTCCTCCGGAAGCAACCACCCTTCCTTGGGCTCGACCCGAACCGGAAAACGGGGAATCCCGGATTAAAACTGTGCAATGACTCGGTCGCCTTCCCGATCT
The DNA here is from genome assembly GCF_949987615.1 of Pollachius pollachius. Taxonomy (NCBI): domain Eukaryota; kingdom Metazoa; phylum Chordata; class Actinopteri; order Gadiformes; family Gadidae; genus Pollachius; species Pollachius pollachius. The sequence goes on from NC_136942.1 coordinate 11,695,305, forward strand.
TTGACCACCATTTTCCACAGGAAATGACATGGAAAAACGGAAGAAAGAGATCCGTGTGTGTAAAGTGTATGTGTGTGGCCCCAGCCTCTCTGCTCCAGGAGCCTTCAGAAGAACAACATTCTCTCCTCCGAGTTCAGACACAGACGACACTTCGCTTTTCACAATTTATTAACAAAATGGTAAAATAAATAAATACAAATTGATCAAATGCTCCTAATATTAAGGTCTTCCCATGTCCCTACAGTATTCCTAAACACTCCCCAGAGGTAATGTCCACCGGACCAGTCACAATGTCAGGCCAACAGAAGACACAAACGAACACATTCCTTTCAAAAGATCATGAAAAAAATACAAACAATTATACAAATATTCATACTGTGTAATTAACAATTTACACATTAGTCAGCACACCACGGTGAACTTCTCTTTATTCGTTTCGCTACAATGCATCTCACCCAACGGAAGATGGAAAAAAGATCTGTTTTTGCCCCCCGACCCCCAGAGGAACCGGAGACGAGAGGAGCCGAGTGACGAGGAGCTGAGAACCGGGGGAGCGGGTTCTAAAGGTTCAGGGGCCGGTTCTAAGGCTGGGGAGGGGACTAGTCAGGAGTAGTGTCTAAGGGTGAAGAGTTGAGTTCTAAGGGTTAAGATAGTTCTAAGGCTGAGGAGAGTTCCAAGGATGAGGATTGTTCTAAGGTTTAGGAGGGTCTGAGGGTAGAGGAGGGTCTGAGGGTAGAGGAGGGTCTAAGGGGAAGGAGGAGGGTCTATGGGGAAGGAGGAGGGTCTATGGGGAAGGAGGAGGGTCTAAGGGGAAGGAGGAGGGTCTAAGTGTAAGGAGGAGGGGCTAAGGGTGAGGATAAGGGATATGTCATGTTTAACAATACTAGAAGGCCACAATCATGACTTGGATTATTTCAACTAATAAATGGCGACATTACAAGATGCTCCAGGAACACGGGCTGGGCTCAGGAAGTGGTGTTGAACAACGTCTGTATGCATAAAGATTTGAACTCCCTCTATTCCACGAGCAGTGAGCGCTAGGACCAGGGCTAGCTGCTCTGCGGCGGCTGATATGTAGCGCATACATATAGGCGTCAACAACCCTGCAGAACTCTTTGGATATATCAGATTCACATCTTGTCACACTTGTTTCTAGAACTAATTCTGATCTCACATCTGGAATATAGCATTAGCGAAGCCAATGAGTGAAGCTAGGTCCATTCAGACTGGGTGGAATGTAGCGACACTGCTGCGTTAGGGAAGTTAAGTTGAGACTGTTGTCACACTACGATGTCCGATCGTTCATCCTCTTGAGAACTTTACAAAACTTTAGAAACAAAGATAAAGCATAATGTATTTTCAACCGCTTTGACAAATGTATAAAAACTTGCATAAGAAGGCATGCGTTCAATCGGACTGAGAATACAGCTGACCTGGTTGGGTTCAAACGCCATCTGCTTATTACAAATGGTTGGCTAACCCAGGGGTACGCTAACCAGAGGGTATGCTAACCAGGGGGTACGCTAACCCAGGGGTACGCTAACCCGGGGGTACGCTAACCGCAGTGTTGGGGGGGCTCTCTGGACTCGTATACAGAGGCAGAATAGAGAAGACATATCTATATATATATCTATATATAGATATATACACATATACATACATACACACATGTATATACACAGAGCCGAATCGGAGACTGTAATACTGGGCAAAAGAAAAGTGCTGCAGTCAGTGAGCGACTCAGAGGACTGGTGACGTTAACCAATCAGATGGATGTAAGGCAACAACACTGAGCGGTCGGACTGGTCCAGTGGACTGGTGACGGGGAGGAGCTAGCCAGGAGGCGTGGTCACAGTGTTTTATCTGCCGTGTGAGGAAGGCACTCCGGGTACCTACTGAGGGAGGAGCAGAGGGGGGAATGTGGTCCAATCTGGCAACCTCCACACCCTGAACATTTGATCCATCTGCCATATTTAGGAATTACTCAGACATCCAAACCCAGGCTGGATAAAAGAAACGTGGAATGGATAATGTGCTAACTTCCAGTTAGCATTTCATTGGGGAACGTACTCGTCTTTACAGTGCCAGCAGTGGAGCCCAGAGCAGGAGCAGCAGATATCAAGGCCAGGCTAGTCGAACACTGAGCGCCGCAGTGACATGATATGAAGAACGGGGAGCTGATCAAACAGCCGATAAAAAAATGGAATTTCTTCGATAGAAAATCAACAGAATTAAACAACAATAACCTCATCATAGTCATGTATGTGGGGGGGGGGGCGGGGGGGGAACACCTTGAGGGTTGAAAAAAAAGAATTTGTTTTATGAAACTTAATTTCCCAGAGTGCATTGCATCGCAAGGCACCATGAGTAGAGCGGGAGACTAGTCACCAATCATACCACCAGTATATACCAGTAATACAACCAGTAGACACCAGTGGTACCAGTAGATGTGATCCGCTCTGCTCACTGTTTCTGCCTCCATGATGTCAGTTCTTCTTCGACCACAGAGATGATCCGGGGAGGGGTCTAAATCAACCTAATGATCCTCAGACACGTATTTGGGGGGGATGGGGGGGGGGGGGGGGGGGGGGGGGCGGGGGGCGGGGGAGAGATACCCTTCTAGAAAAATATTGGCAATGTGTGTGTGTGGCGGCTGGGGTCACATGACAAAGGGAGGGGCTTACGGCAGCTCCTCAATGTACAAAAGGCTCTCAGCACTGGGTGGAATATGCAGCAAGCTTGTGCTTTAATCTCCAGACGATATGATATATCTATAGACATAATCATCTCTATATCTATAGACATAGATATATCTATATCTATGTATGGGGAGTGATCTCTGGGTTCTCAGACAGTAGACTCCTCTTCCCATAATGCACGAGCTCCTCTCAGTCAACCCGTCAGCCAATCCCTGCTGGATTTAGATGCATTGGATTTTGGCAGTTGAGAATTTAACAAAAAGGTATGCGAGGACAAAGTTCTCCGCTTGTAAAGAGGATTCCTTCGTATTAACCACGCCGGTCCATCAGGCTCCGGAACAAAAGCACTTATTCTGAAAACTAGGAAGACCTGAATATGTTTTCCTTTAAAAAGAAACACAGCCCAGAAATAGTTTTGTGTTGTCATTGCAATATTGCAATTTCACATTTAGTGCTCACAGTTGACACTTGACTCACAAATGAAACTCAATCACTACACTGGACCAACATCACTGAAAACAACTTGTAGGCTAACACTCACATGGACACACACCGTCCTCAGCCACCCGGCCTCTAGGACCCAGTCCTCAGCAACCCTGCCTCTAGGGATCAGGACCTAGGACTCTAGGACCCAGTCCTCAGCAACCCAGCCTCTAGGGATCAGGACCTAGGCCTCTAGGACCCAGTCCTCAGCAACCCAGCCTCTAGGGATCAGGACCTAGGCCTCTAGGACCCGGCCTTGGGGCCCGCCTCGAGGGACCAGGACCCAGCCTCTATGTCCGGCTTCTAGGGATCAGGGCCGAGGCCTCCAGGATACCAGGACCTAGAGGCTGATGTGTTGGGTGGTGGGGAGTCGGTCACATTATTCAGGAGACGGTTGGTTGATGCAGGGTGGTTGGGGCAGAACTAATACTGCTGCTTCAGACCACCGGAGCTCCTCTCTGGCTCCAGGTCTCAGGGTCCAGACCAGATACCACCAGACCCTGGTTGGACCCCCATTCCATGGAGCCGTGCCCTGCTGGACGCGGTCTGTCAGAGCAGGCACAGACTGGTGTGGTTAGAGAGTCCATCTCCTCCTCTAATTGGCATGACGACCTCGTCTACCTTCCCAGAGCCCTTTCGTGGGGCTGTATATCTACCATTGACACAGTCTGACAATACGATGCAAACAAACAACATTTATACAGATTGGCAACTTCAGGGCACCCTAAGGTGCAAGCAGAGAGTCTTCTTTTATATATGTCGGGGAACCCGTTACTTCTTAGTGTCCAGAGTACAGAGTGGGTCCAGGAGGGGGGGGCGGCACGACGCTGAGGTTTTGCTGTTGTTGCTGTCAGTCGCCTCTACCTCTGGCACTGTCTCTGAGGCCCCGCAGGCCCCCGAGGGGCCCTCCGGCCTAGGGGCCGCGCCGGCCCCGTGAGCGGCGGACTCGCCCGTACCGTTGGTGGTGGCGGCCCCCTCCGAGCCGCCCGGCCCCGCCTTGGTCTCTACAGCGGGTCCCCCGGGCCCCTGGGGGTCGTCCTCCTCAGGGCAAGCCCCGCTGGTCTCTGCGTGTATCTGAGGGATGGGGTCCCGGGCCTCCTCCGGCTCCGCTGGTCGGGCCACAGCAGGGGGCCACGGGGCTGCGACCGCAGCCTCCCCCGACTCCACTGCCGCCGCGGGGGGCTCTGTGGGGGGGACACCGGCCTGCGTTTCTACAGGAGGTTGGACCTCCGTGGTGGGGACCTCCGTGGTGGGGACCTCCGTGGTGGGGACCTCCGTGGTGGGGACCTTCATGGTGGGGACCTCCATGGTGGGGACCTCCGCGGCGGGGACAAGCCTGGTAGTGACCTCTGCCACAAAGACCTGCGCGATGGGGACCTGCGCGGTGGGGATGGCCTGCTTGACGGGGGTGACCTGCGCAACAGGGACCTGCGCGATGGGGACCTGCGCGATGGGGACCTGCGCGATGGGGACCTGCGCGATGGGAACCTGGGCGATGGGAACCTGCGCGATGGGGACCTGCGCGATGGGGACCTGCGCGATGGGGACCTGCGCGATGGGGACCTGTGAGTTGGGGACCTGTGAGTTGGGGAACTGCGCTGTTGGGACTTGCACAGTGCGGACCTGTGTGGCAGGGACCTGCACGGTAGGGACCTGCACGGTAGGCAGCTGCGCGCTGGGCACCTGCGTGGTGGGCATCTGCGTGGTGGGCACCTGCACGGTGGGCACCTGCACGGTGGGCACCTGCACGGTGGGCACCTGCACGGTGGGCACCTGCATGGTGGGCACCTGCGTGCTGGGCACCTGCACGTCGGGCACCTGCACGCTGGGCACCTGCGCGGTGGGCACCTGCGCGGTGGTCACCTGCGCGGTGGGCACCTGCACCGTGGGGACCGGCACGGTGGGGACCTGCACCTTGGGGACACTGGGCTCTGTCTCCAGAAGAGCCTTGTTGAAGTTGAAGGCCTGGATGAGACGGACCAGATGTTTGACCTTCTCCAGGGACTGGCTCGTCTCCTTCTGACGGGCCAGGATGTTGTTTTTGTTTTCCATGCATTTCTAATGACAGAAGGAAAGAAACTTTGATTAAATTCAATAAATCAATGCCTCTGTTTAACTGTTAGTTACAAGGTGACTACTAGTTTAAGGTTCTACGACTAGTGTCTGTAAGCTAGCATAATGTAGGTTGCTGCGTTAGTTACAGGGTGACTACTAGTTAAGTTGGTTACTGTTATGGAGTTGCTGAGCTGTTTGACTCGCTGCTCCAGTTGTTCTCGCTCCATCTTCAGCTCAGAACTCCACTTCATCAGCTTCTGTTTCTCTTCCTCTTTAGCTGCAACACATCATCGTAACCATGACAACCACATCATAGTAACCATGACAAACACATCATTGTAACCATATCATAGTAACCATGACAACTACGTCATTACAACATAGTAACCAGGACAACCACGTCACCTCATTAGTTAGTGACAACACATTACCGGGACTACGACAATGTAATCTTGGGTTGCGATAACTATGACAACCGCTGCAGCGAAACACACATTACGGTAACTATGACAACCACATCATCTTGAGCTCCGGTGTAGCACACATCCCTGTAACTATGACAACCACACCATCTGGAGCTGCGGTGTAGCACACATCCCTGTAACTATGACAACCACACCATCTGGAGCTGCGGTGCAGCGGGGGATAGATCACCTTCTTTGTAGGCGATGTAGGAGTGAACAATGGCCAGGGTGCCAGGCCATGGGATGGCCTCTTCTTTCTTTAAGATCTGCAAGGGAAGGTTTGTGTCGTCATGGTGACTGTGAGAGGGAGGTCACCACCCAGAAGAGACAACAGGAAGGACAGGAAATGGACTGGATGGATTATGGGATGTCTTATATTTAACAGAATGACATGTGAACATCAAGTGAACCTTACAAAGGAATGAACAGTCCTACAGTGAGCTGCCCTGTTCTCAGCCAGAGGGGCTCTAGGAGCTGCGGCCCGCTGCAGTTACCTGATCTTGACATTTGGGACAGATCCACATGCCTTTAGGAATGGTTTTCAGCGGGGGGTCCAGGCAGTCCAGGTGGTAAACACGCGAACACGTGTCGCACATGAGCAACTGCCCACTGCGCCTGCACACAGTGCAGAAGTCCTCATGGACGTCTCCCTGTGGAACAATCGCACCCATCAGTTCCCCTCGCTACGACACAGGGGGCGGAGCCGCCGGCGCTGTGAGCGGAACAACCGACGCTGTGGGTGGAGCCGCCAACGCTGTGGGCGGAGCCACTCACACTGGGCAGGACCAGTAGGTACTGTGGGAGGAGCCACCCGACACCGTGGGCGGAGCCACCCGACACCGTGGGCGGGGCCACGCTACACTGTGGGCGGAGCCACGCTACACTGTGGGTTTGGTGATCCAACAATGTGGGTGGAGCCATACCACATAGTGAGCGTGTCAGTCCGTCTTTGGACAGAGCCACACGACATAGTGGGCGGGGAAAAGGAGGCTCTATGCTGGCCTAACTTTCAGGTTAATTTGTTACACATTGAGACACTAATGGACCTGGGACACATTCTGACTGTTCACTTTGTAAGGTGGAACCAAACTGTAAATCAACTGATGAGGGATGGCTGCTGATGGAGACGACAGATCGAATGGATGTGGTGCGTGGGGAAACTGGGGTGCAGAGGGGTTACCGGCCAATAGGCTCCGTGTGCTAAATGATAGACAGGGTTACCAGCCAATAGGCTCCGTGTTCTAAATGATAGACAGGGTTACTGGCCAATAGGGCTCCATGTGCTAAATGATAGACAGGGTTATTGGCCAATAGGAAGTATGATGGGTTTGAAACCCTCTGATTGGTTAAGATTAGGAGGGAAAGGGAATCTGTGGCCCGGACTGAGGCCGTCTCCCCCCCCAGTGGTTACTTACATCCCCGGAGGCGGGGCTAGGCAGGGGGAGGGTGTGGGCTGGGGGGGCGGGGGAGGGCTGGTCGGGGGCCGTGATGGAGGGGGGAGTCGGGGTGAGGCTGCACAGCTCCGGCACGCTGGTGTGTTTGGGTGGGCGACCTGGGTGAGATGAGACGACACAGACGCAAAAACAAAGAACAAAAGAAAGATGGAGTAGGGGTGAAGCGAGACAGCGTCCGGGGGACGTACCTTGGAAAGGGAGTCTTCGTTGGCTAGCAGGAGAGAGGGGAGCGGTATAGAGCCATGTTAGTCACACACACACACACACACACACACCAGCCCTGGTTAGCTACATGGACCAGCTCTGGGTTAGCTACATGGGCCAGCTCTGGGTTAGCTACATGGACCAGCTCTGGGTTAGCTACATGGGCCAGCTCTGGGTTAGCTACATGGACCAGCTCTGGGTTAGCTACATGGACCAACTCTGGGTTAGCTACATGGACCAACTCTGGGTTAGCTACATGGACCAACTCTGGGTTAGCTACATGGACCAACTCTGGGTTAGCTACATGGACCAACTCTGGGTTAGCTACATGGACCAACTCTGGGTTAGCTACATGGACCAACTCTGGGTTAGCTACATGGACCAGCTCTGGGTTACCTCTGGATTAGCTACATGGACCAGCTCTGGGTGAGCTACATGGACCAGCTTTGCATTAGCTACATAGACTAGCTCTGGTTTAGCAATAGCATAGCTCTGGGTCATGAACATGGACCAGCTCTTGGTTAAGATACACAGACTAGCTATGGGTTAGCTATATGGACACTAGCTATGGGTCAGCTATGGAGACCAGTTCCACACTAGCATTAGACCTGGACAGTCTGGTGGGTGCTCTGAGACACTGGAGCGCTTTGCCTGTGAAATAAGAATCTGGCTCCTAGCAGGCAGCAGAAGAGCATATAGCGCATTGTAAACCGAGCTGAACACAAACACCACACCACTAGGCACACCACTAGGAGCCCCGGAAACACCAATATGACATTCATTGCCAATTACAGATACTCAAATGCTAATATCAGCCTTTTATCTATATTCCTATGCTAATGCAGACCAACACCGATAATTCTATGCAACGATAGACGGATATCGAAATATTACGATATTATAGAAAAATACTGATATTCCTACACTACTATTGACCATTATCGATATTCCTTCGCTACAATTGACCATTACTGATATCCTTACGCCAGGGCGAGTTTCAGAAACATAACTGGACACCAAATGCCCCCAGTAGTGGACAGACTGGTGGACTGTGCCACATATTTAGGGCTCCACAATAGGAGTCAAGCTTGTAAGAAGAACCCCAAGAGCTCAGTCCCGTAGGAAACAACTTTGCATTTAAATGACAAAGAATCCCGTTCTCAGGGTCGACCCACAAGCCAAGTTGATATTAACAGTGTTTCAAAACAGACTTCTCAAACATACATCGGAAAATACTTCTGTTTTAAGTCGTTAGGATTTCTCACATGAATAGTTAGAAAACAGAACAATCATGGTAACCAGAAAAAGGTCAGTTTACAGTCGTCATACTTGCCCAATGATCCATCGGTGTGTTGCCAAGACTGTCTAGAGAAGTATTCCCTAAAAGCTTATAGAAGTAGTTTTAACTTACAATTTGCAGAACTAGGTTAATCTCTTACAAAATCTAGCCCTGCTAATACCGACTAAGTCTAGTACATGGATACAAGTAGTTATAGTTATAGTACTTCTAGTACTTTTAGTTCCATTAGATCTAGTACTTCTGTACTTTTAGTTCTAGTCAGTAGTAAGTAACCCAGTACCGACCTCTTTTCCTGGTCCCTTGATGAAGAGGGCTGTTGAGATAGCTCACTGCACTTCTTTTCCTCTGCATGGGAAAAACCACAACAAGATGAACAAAAGCTTACAGTAGAAAGGAGATCACGGCAAGATGAACGTCAGGGTAGACCGCCCATAGAACCTCTGCATAGCGGACCGACAGAGAACGCAAATCACAACACTGAGGGGAACCATCCCATTTTATTGACAGAAGGGAGTCGAGGTTCAGACCACCATGATGTGGTCAACACCCTATGAAGCAGTCCTCTTATAATAGCGCAGTGGTTCTCTAACTGTCTCTACTAGTGTACCCCCTCTAGGATATTCTTTCAGCTGAGTACCCCCTTCACAATAAAATGTATATAAATAATGGATGTGCATTCTATTTGCCAGTGAAAACATGAACATTAAAAGGGTGCAAATACTCACAATTTAGTGAGAAACATGGGCCTCTTCTTTTTTGAAAAAAGTACCCCAGCAGTACTCTAAAGTACCCCTAGGGGTAGGCTTACCCCATTTGAGAACCACTGTATGAGAACAGCCCTTTAAGACCCCTAAAGACAGAAAGTGACGCCGCCCCTTTAAGACCCCTAAAGACGGAGTGTGACGCCGCCCCTTTAAGACCCCTAAAGACGGAGTGTACTGCCGCCCCTTTAAGACCCCTAAAGAAGAAGTGACACCGCCCCTTTAAGACCCCTAAAGTCGGAGAGTGACACTGCCCCTTTAAGACCCCTACAGATGGAGATCCCCAGCCCAGCGGTCTGTTCTGTACCTCGGGTTCGAACACAGCGCCGCTGTACACCGGGTTGGCTGTGGTTCTGCGTTTCCTCTCCTGCCGCCGGCTCTGTATCTCTGAGAGGAAACATGAGTGAGTAGGGGAGGACCAATCAGAAGGGACCAAACCGAAGGCCCTGGGGACAGAGCAGAAGGCAGAGCGGACACCTACCCTCCAGGTGGTCGTAGGTCACCAGCCCCAGAGACACCATGAAGGCCAGTTTCTGAAGGCAACAAAAGGAGATGTAGATTATGTAGACCACGTTGTACAGCTCCAGGAGCAGCCGGTCTACAGGTGCTCTTTTAGGGTGGGCACCTCCAGCCAGCCACCTCATAATGCACACTGTTGGTCCTTACTATCTATCTATCTATCCATCCATCCTATCCTGTGTCTTCCACTGCTGCTGAGCTGTAACACAGGGGATTAATAAGGTTTTATCTACATCAATTCAGCCTTCTGAGACGCTGATTCTGATCCGTCTGCAGAACGGCACCAAAACCTGCAGAAGAGCTATCTGGAAGTGGAGGTGATGAACAAACCTCAACTAGTCGTTCATAAACTAACCGAAGAATGGAGCAGGAAACAATGAGCTGGCCGTCAGTTACAAACAGCAGTAGCACTGTTAGCATTACACGCTTTACCCTGTGACAGTTCTTCTCAGTCCAGGTGTGGGGACTAGGAAGCTAACAGTGCCAATGTACCTATGGAGGCTAGGTGCTCATAGTGCTAATGTACCTGTGAAGGCTAGGGGCTAACAGTGCTAATGTACCTGAGGAGGCTAGGAGCTATCAGTGATAATGTACCTCTGGATACTAGGAGCTAACATTGCTAATGTACCTGTGGAGGCTAGGAGCTAACAGTGATAATGTACCTCTGGAGACTAGGAGCTAACATTGCTAATGTACCTGTGGAGGCTAGGAGCTAGCAGGGCTAATGTAGCTGTGGAGGCTTGGAGCTAATGTACCTGTGGAGGCTAGGAGCTAACAGTGCTAATGTACCTGTGGAGGCTAGCCGCTAACAGTGCTAATGTACCTGTGGAGGCTAGGCGCTAACAGTGCTAATGTACCTGTGGATTATCCTCTCTCTTTTGTCGGGGAGGCGGGGTTAAAGAGGGGGTGGAGACTACAGTCTTCAGCTCTCGTCCTCCCACCAACTTCACCATCTGAAGAGAGAAGGAGAGAAGGAAAAAAAGAGAAAAGGAGAGCGGGAGGGAGGGAGGGAGGGGGTGTAAATACGAGAGCCCAGATCAACAGCATCATGCTTTGTGTCCTCAGTCCTCTTCTTTACCTTGGCCGCGTCCAGGCTGCTGATTGGTTGTGTGGAGCTGGGAGGGGGCGGCGCCGGACTCCCGATTGGCTGTGTGGCGCCGTGGGGGGCAGGGTTTAGCCGGGCGCTGGTGGTGATGACGATGCCCGTCAGGGTGGTGGGCGGGGTCTGGCCATTGAGGATGCGCAGCTGGTGGATGGGGGTGACGGAGGAGGGCCCGATCTTGGCGGCCACCATCACCGGCCTCTGGTGCAGCGCGGGCGCCGCCATCATGGGGGGCGGGGCTGGGGCGATGGCCACGTTGGTGACCGGGATGGACTTGGGGCGGACCTGAACCAGACCACACACAGGGGTCAGAGACTGGTCCTACTGGGCTCGGTCTATATACAGGCCACTGGTAACACTGAGATACGTCTTTATACACAGGTCACTGGTAACACTGGGCTGGCTCAATATACAGGTCACTGGGCTAGTCCCACTGGGCTGGGTCAATATACAGGTCACTGGTAACACTTGGCTGGTCCCACTTGGCTAGGGCTATATACACACACACAAGTCACTGGTCCCACTGGGCTAGTTTCATCTACCACTGGCTTCACCCAGTGGTAACTGGATTGAGATTAGCCTTGCTACATGGCTGGCAATACCAGTATGGGCCAATATAGCAGTTAATCTCCATGATTAAACATGTCAGACTATCGGTGAATACAAGACGGCTTACTATTAAATATGAAAACTCCAAGAGGCTTCAAGCAGCAACATAAACAACAGTTAAGCTGCAGGCAACATACACACACACACACACACAGTCAACAATGGGAGTAGGGAGTGAGGAGTAGGAGCAGGGGGCGAGGAGCAGGGGGCGAGGGGTAGGGGGCGAGGAGCAGGGGGCGAGGAGCAGGGGGTGAGGAGCAGGGGGTGAGGAGCAGGGCGTGAGGGGTAGGGGTAGGGGGTGAGGGGCAGGGGGTGAGGGGCAGGGGGTGAGGAGCAGGGGGTGAGGGGCAGGGGGTGAGGGGCAGGGGGTGAGGAGCAGGGGGTGAGGGGCAGGGGGTGAGGGGCAGGGGGTGAGGAGCAGGGGGTGAGGGGTAGGGGGTGAGGGGCAGGGGGTGAGGAGCAGGGGGTGAGGGGTAGGGGTTGAGTGGTAGGGGGTGAGGAGCAGGGGGTGAGGAGCAGGGGGTGAGGAGCAGGGGGTGAGGAGCAGGGGGTGAGGGGTAGGGGTGAGGGGTAGGGGGTGAGGGGTAGGGGGTGAGGAGCAGGGGGTGAGGAGCAGGGGGTGAGGAGCAGGGGGTGAGGAGTAGGGGTGAGTGGTAGGGGGTGAGGGGTAGGGGGTGAGGGGTAGGGGTGAGGGGTAGGGGTGAGGGGTAGGCAGGGAATAGCAGAATTAAAAACAGTAGCAGCAACAAAGGAAGCACACTCAGTGTTTGAGTGCCAGGGTGCAGGCAGCGGTGTTCACTGCCCTCTGCTCGAGAACGCCTGCCTCACAGTGGGGGGCGGGGCACAGAGACTGGTGAGACTGGGTGGGTTTGGGGGCGGGTCTTACAGTGACGCACCTGTGGCTGTAAAGAGGGCCGAGGCGTCAGTCTAGGAGGAGGGACAAACTGAGGAACTTTGATTGGCTGGGCTGAGGAGTTGGCGGTAGCCTGCACCTAAGACAAACCACAGCAGCACATGTGGACGGCGGGCAGCACTGCAGCTACGTCACACATGTGGACGGCAGGCAGCACTGCAGCTACGTCACACATGTGGACGGCTGGCAGCACCACGAGCTACGTCACACATGTGGGCTATGAGACGGCTCCACACAGGATGAGCAGAAATACAGGATGTTAATGGTAATCTCTGGTATGGTCACAGTAATACCCCTACTGTGGGTGTATCGGTACACAAATACCCAGGAACCATACCAGGCCTCTTCTGACTGGGTTCTACAGAACTACGGCATTAGGGTTTGGCTTTAGAGATACTGAAGTGCCCTTGAGTCGTAAACAGTTGGGAACCGTCAACCTAGATGTGATCATGTGTTCGTAGCTCGAAGATGTTTACCTCGGTAAGAAGGTCACCAATCACAGCCAATACACAAGGACTTCATAGTACAGTTGGCTAACCAATCAACTAACCAACCTGCCATAGTATGGTAAGCTAACCAATCAACTAACTAACCAACCATAGTAGGGTGAGCTAACCAATCAACTAACTAACCAATCATAGTAGGGTCGGTTAACCAATCAACTAACTAACCTACCAAAGTAGGGTTGGCTAACCAATCAACTAACTAACCTACCAAAGTAGGGTGAGCTAACCAATCAACTAACTAACCTGCCATAGTAGGGCTAGCTAACCAATCAACTAACTAACCTACCATAGTAGGGTGAGCTAACCAATCAACTAATTAACCTGCCATAGTAGGGTTAGCAGGGATACAGTAAAGGCTGATCTTAACAAATTCGCTAGGCAGTAGAGGAGGTCAGAACTAACCAACTAACTATAATACAGTTGGCAATAGAGGAGGTTCTAAACTAACCAACTAACTACATTACCGTTGGCAGTAGAGGAGGTTCTGAACTAACCAACTAACTATATTAAGGAAGGCAGTAGAGGAGATTCTGAGCTCACCAAATAACTATATTACAGTTAGCAGTAGAGGAAGTTCTAAACTAACCAACTAACTATATTAGAGTAGGCAGTAGAGGAGGTTCTGAACTAACCAACCAACTATATTACTGTTGAAAGTAGAGGAGGTTCTAAACTAACCAACCAACTATATTAGTGTTGAAAGTAGAGGAGGTTCTGACCTAGCTGACTATAGTAGTTAGTAGCAGGCCCACAGAACCCAGAAGGTATTCAGACCTTCCCTTTCTCTTATGTTAAAGAGTTGTCCCCCATTAGGTTAACAGAGTTAGGGCTAGGGTAGCCCAGGACGAGGCAGTAAGGGTCAAACCCCCACTGCAGTCTGAAGGTAGAGCGGCGATAGGGGAAAGAACCAAACACACAGGAGGCTGCAGCAGGGCGCCCTGTTAGGTGAACCGCGCAGCTGTGCTCCATATCTGCGCTTCACAACAGATCATCATCTGTAGGTTAGCCGCGGCATAGGCTGTTATATCAAGCCAACTAGCCAGCGAGATAACTTGCTCAATAAGTATCTGGCCACCTAGATAACCAGCTAGCTAACTTACTGACTAACTAGCTAGGTAATTAAAGTAAGGTGCAAAAAACAGGACAGGCTGTTCGTAACCTACCAACTAGCCAACCCTAAGAACATTCCTTCAGGAGGACTTACCACGAGGCGCACCGGCTCAGAGATCTGATTGGTCGGTTTGCCGGTGACCTGGAGGTTTATTGGGGCATTCAGGGAGTCCGGTTTGCTGATGGCTGTGGTTACCATAGCAACGGCAGGGGTGCGTTGTGGCAGGACTGCGGCCGGTAGGGTGGGCGTGGCTGCAGCTTTAAGGACCAGAGGTATCGTCTTTGTGAGGACCGGGGTGACGGTCAGAGTCTTTAGGGAAACACACACACAGTTAGTGTTTAACTGAGGACCAGGGTGACGGTCAGAGTCTGTAGAGAAACACACACACAGTTAGTGTCTAACTGAGGACCAGGGTGACGGTCAGAGTCTGTAGAGAAACACACACACAGTTAGTGTCTAACTGAGGACCAGGGTGACAGTCAAGAGTCTTTAGGGAAACACACACACAGTTAGTGTCTAACTGAGGACCAGGGTGACGGTCAGAGTCTGTAGAGAAACACACACACAGTTAGTGTCTAACTGAGGACCAGGGTGACGGTCAAAGTCTTTAGAGAAACAAACAGAGTTAGTGTCTAACTGAGGACCAGGGTGACGGTCAGTCTTTAGAGAAACACACACACAGTTAGTGTCTCACTGAGGACCTGGGTGACGGTCAGAGTCTTTAGAGAAACAAACAGAGTTAGTGTCTAACTGAGGACCAGGGTGACAGTCAAGAGTCTGTAGAGAAACACACACAGTTAGTGGCTGAGTGAAGACCTGGGTGACAAGAGTCTAAAGAAACAAACACACAGTTAATGTCTTAGTGAGGACCGGGTTGATGGTAAGAGTCTGTAGAGAAACACACACACAGTTGATGTCTTAGTGAGGACCAGGGTTACAAGAGTCTGTAAAGAAACACACACACAGTTAGTGTCTTAGTGAGGAACAGGGTTACAAGAGTCTGTAAAGAAACACACACAGTTAGTGTCTTAGTGAGGAACGGGGTTACAAGAGTCTGTAAAGAAACACACACAGTTAGTGTCTTAGTGGGGACCAGGGTGATGGTCAGAGTCTGTAAAGAAACACACAGTTAATGTCTTAGTGAGGACTGGGGTGAGAGTCAAAGTCTGTAAAGAAACACACACAGTTAGTGTCTTACTGAGGACCAGGGTGACAGTCAGAGTCTGTTGAAAAACACACACAGTTAGTGTCTTACTGGAGACCGGGGTGATGGCACATTAGGGATGTTACTTTGCGTGTGTGTATATGTGTGAATATGTGTACATCAGTGTGTATGAGTGTAAAGAGTGGATGCATATGAGTTGTTGTGTGAACAGAGTGTGTTAGGCCAGACTACAGAGTGTGTATGTGTGAAGTGAGTACAGAGTGTGTGTGTGTGTATGAGTGCGTGAATACAGAGTATGTGTGTGTGCGTTTGTGCATGTATGAGTGTGTGTGCGTAGAGTGTGTTGACAGTGCGTGAATACTGAGTGTGTGAGTGTGTGTGTACTGCGTGTGTGAGTGTACAGAGTGTGTGCGGATGTGTGTAGGTGTGTGTCTCTAAGTGGGTGACCTGCTGCAGTTGTCCAGTGGGCCGGCCAGGCTGAACGGGGGGACTCACTAGAAGGCCAGCCTGTTTGTTGTCACCCCCCATTGGCTGGCTTCCCAGCTTGTGGTCGCCCCCTCCTGGTGGGCCGTGGACTGGCAGCTTGCTCTCCGGGTCCTGCTTCACCAGAATCTCCTTCCTCAGCTGCTCCACCACCTTTTTCTGCCGAAGACAACAGAAACCAGAGTTTGGGTTACTGCATGTCCCCCGTGCTGCGTGGCGCATCCCCCCCCAGCTAAGAGGTGGCTACTCAGCCATTAGGCGTTGAAAGTGGATGGTGAGGTTCTGTTGCTGGTCCTGTGCTGGTCTACAGACCAGGGACGCTGGTCCTCTGCTGGTCTCAAGACCAGGGAGGCTGGTCTCTGGTGTTCAGTGCGGACCAGGGGGGCTGGTCTCACCTGTTTTTCACTGAGCGCTGTGATTTTGGCTTGGAGTTCATGGAGCTGTTTCTTCAGATCAGCGTTCTGAAAGTAAAACAGAAGGTGAAATCAAGGTCAACGCTAGGATATTCCAAGGTCATTTTTCCCACCAAGCTCCCCAAATATAAACATTGCTAGTATGAAAGTAACTAACCAATGTAGAGTATGAAGCCAAGCAAAAACAAGACTGACGGACAGAAAGGCAGCGCCTCCACAAGAATACTTCAACGGTATTCAACAGAATGTTTGCATTTCAGACAAGTGGCCCTCATGGTTACACATTAATTAAAAAAAATTTGGGCGGGGTTAGGATAAAATAATAAAGTGATGTTGTATAACAGATGGAGAGGAAGCACAAAGAGAGACGGTGAGAAGAGGGGCAGCGGATCACCTACCTCTGGGTCCTGCTTCATCTGAGCCACCAGTTTCTGAGGAGAGAACGGAAATGTTTAGTATGTGGCGCCCTCCAGTGGACAGAGCAGGCACTGCCACAGGCCCTCTGGACCTGTAGCAGCATAAACAACCTTGTCTCCTTATATTAACAATACTCTTCAACGCCATTCATATGATCAGTGAAGCCGATCAAAATCCTGTCTTTTACAGCAACAAGGAAATAAAAAAACAATTATTTCAGCAGCACAAATACTGATCAATTACATTCAGGGCGTTTAGCAGATGCTTTTATCCAAAGCGACTTACAATAAGTTAATTTGTCAGAAGAAAGAGAAACAATATACCGCTGTTGGTACAGTAAGGATGTTCATAGAAGCAAGTGCCAAGCACTTACAATCACTAGGTTAACCTTTTCCCTGTACACGCAGAGATAGCTAGGATACAATGCTACACTACAAGTACTGTTTTTAAGTGCAAGGACGTACGATTTACAATAAGTGCGTAAGAGGGGTGTGGGCTGAGGGTGACATATCCTGACAGATGTAAAGGTGTATAATAGTGAAGGTGGTGCTGAGGGGGAAGAGAGGACATTTCAGCGTCTGAGGGCTGGGAGCATTGCAGAGAGACAAGTTGCAGCTTGTAGCTGAATTCTTTTAGAAGAGCGCTACACACACTCTGGTGCAGCTCGAGCATGAAAGCATTTCTCAGCCTCTCGTCTAATTAAAAGTTAATTAATAGTGTGTTAAAAGTTAAGTGTAGTGCTTTGGAAACATTTCCCAAAGTGATGACACTAAAGACCTCCGTGCCCTGGCTTCCTAACATGGTCAACAGCTCCCTCTGGGGTTCAGAAGATTGGCAACAACGTCAACATGTACTAGTTGAGCTGGGTCTGGAACCCGTTCTGGAGTTCCCAGATGGTAGTGGTAACGCCATATTAACGGATACATGTACTGTTACAGCAACTAGGTTAGTTAGGAGCTAATCTAAAAGATAGAGATACTGCTATGTGTGTCTATATATACTGCTATATGTACCCATGCAGACCGTAGCATGTTAGTAAGACTTGGTTACCCAATGCATTCAGCTTATTGACCGATAGATATATCTCTTTAGGGTTAGAGACGTTTTCTACTTTACTACTTTACTTTACTTTACAGGGCAGTGGCCACTCTACCGTACCCCAGGGCAGTAGCCAGTCTACCCCACCCCAGGGCAGTGGCCACTCTACCCCACCCCAGGGCAGTAGCCAGTCTACCCCACCCCAGGGCAGTGGCCACTCTACCCCACCCCAGGGCAGTGGCCACTCTACCCCACCCCAGGGCAGTAGCCAGTCTACCCCACCCCAGGGCAGTGGCCATTCTACCCCACCCCAGGGCAGTAGCCAGTCTACCCCACCCCAGGGCAGTAGCCAGTCCACCCCACCCCAGGGCAGTGGCCTCTCTACCCCACCCCAGTAGCCAGTCTACCGTACACCCAGTGCAGTAGCGAGTCTACCGTACCCCAGTATGCAAAAAATACCCATAAATAATAATCGTACATAAAATTGACCTCATTTAGCAGACTGTTTATTATGGTTTCATTCTATGATCATTATTACTTTCCACTAATTCCCCATGTCCAGGGTCGGTTTGGACCAGTATTTTGGACAGCTCATATGCGTTACCCCCACCTACGCTTATAACCTGCAGCGTATCCCTGCTGTAGAGCTGGAAGGACACACTTCAACAGAGAGTAGAAGGTTCTATCCATTGAACTGTTGTAATGTTACATATCCAGTTGAATTGCATTCTAGTTAGGCTATGTTTAGGGCGGGGTACTTCGTAATGAGCTAATGGTGTCAGATATTGACAGAGCGCCGGCTCTGTAGAGAGGAGTGCTGCTGCCTGTCTCCTGGGCAGGTCAACACTGCTAGGTAATGATGAACAACATACATTCCAATCCAAGACTGAATAAATTATAACAAAGAAGTGCTTGCTTTATTCAGAATAGGTAAATCCAGGCTGGCAACTCTGAAACAAAAGACGACACTCAGAATGGAGCTTACAGCTGCAGTCGTAGCGGTCAAGAGGTGGCACTGAGAAGCACCACACTTTGACAGGATAGATCCATCTTCTGGAGCCAAAGATCAACAGTGCTGAGGTCCATCAACTCCCAAACCACACACTTCCAACATTTGGAGAAAAGCGGATCTCTTTAGTAAAGAGACCACTGATGAATAAAAATGGAGATCTGATAGCCCAAGGAAAACCAAGATGAAGCCGCTAGAAGACGTAGGGCGGACAGCTTCTAAAGCTGGAGGAGAGGAAATTTTCTGGAAGCCAGACCGAATAGCCAAAACTCCCTTGGAATCTGCAATCTCTGCTAATGATCCAGAAATCCAACAAGACATCCCATTGAACATCAGTCAAACCCCACACACAAGATCCACCATTCCAGGTCTGAAAGAAGGACCTTCAGACCTGTGAGTGAAAGGTTGAGAAGGCCATTCAAGTCTTTAAAGCCACACTACGCGTTCATGTCCTGAACGCCAGGTCCAAGTCCTCTCATATTCAAGTTAGACCCATCAGTGCTAGAAGATGGCATCATGTTTCAACAGAAGCAGTCCTGTACTTCCTGGACGTGGTGCTGGATGATGACTTCTGAGAGCAGGTGATCGCCAGTTTGAGCAGCGACGCCTGAAGAGGCCAAACAGGGTCTTTTCTCAACCTTCATGTATCCACACTATTGTTACGATATATCCAGGAACCAAGCTTGTGCAAATAGTTATCATACCCATAAATAACTATTCCAGACCCAATTCCATTGTGTACAACTGCATCAACCACAAGACATATGGAAGCTTAACCAATTAACTTGCACATAACACAGCGCGTATCTTTTTACTTTCACTAAGTTATATCAAAATAATAGTTATATTTCATACCTTGGTCACCATGTATGCAACCATTTACTGTATTCAAATTTGACAAAGTTTAGAAACTGGTGGGCCAAATATTTAGCTTTTAATAAATAAATTCAATTGTTTGTGTCGGATCAGTACCTGGCATCGGCACCTGGCATTCTAATGTGGGCGCGTTGCAACCATAAGAGATTTAAGAATTGGACTAGTGACCAGAGGATTAAGACTTGACTTGGACTAGTGACCAGAGGATTAAGACATGACTTTGACTAGTGACCAGAGGATTAATACATGACCTGGACCAGTGACCAGAGGATTACGATTTGACCTGAACTAGTGACCAGAGAATTAAGATTTGACTTTGACTAGTGACCAGAGGATTAAGACATGACCTGGACCAGTGACCAGAGTCTGTAGACTTGGACTAGTGACCAGGGGATTACGATTTGACCTGGACTAGTGACCAGAGGATTAAGACTTGACCTCGACTATTGACCAGAGGATTAAGACTTGACCTCGACTAGTGACCAGAGGATTAAGACTTGACCCAGTGACCAGAGTCTTTAGACTTGACTTAGACCAGTGACCAGAGTCTTTAGTCTTGACTTGGACTGTGTGGTTGTCCTCTTATGGCTGGTTCAGACTACACGATTTTGCCCCGATTCGTTCGTCGCAGACAAATTTGCGAGTCGTACACGATTTTGAAAGGTCGGCAACGAGACGAGGTCTTGAAATGTGACATGCTTGTGATCTGCGATGTTATCGTCTGCGCCGTTCGAAAACCCCACGACGAAAGGCTTGGCATGTCAGAATTTTTGGGGGAATCACATGACGTATCCATTGTTGACATGAGGGAACCAAGCCCCCAGTTGCGTGAGGAAACCCCACGAAAAGCTGGAGCTCACGCGCAGTGTTTACCAACTGACTTCACTGCACTACGCTGAGTACACAGTAACTACTACAAAAATGTATACGATCAATAGCAAGAAGAAGAATGCTAATAAAGAAAACGAGAGAAAATGGAACACCATAATGGAGACAACTTTGGTTGAAATGTGGCAGCAACCTCCCTGTATTTTCGACGTGTCCACAAAGGAGTTCCACGATAGGGTGAAGGTATACAGCCTGGGGAAAAATAGCCGACGCCCTTGACCTACCATCTGACCTCAACATCTGTTGACGTGCTAATAGCTATCATAACCTATCATAAACCTCAAACCACCAGCATAATGCCTAGTGCTAGGTACTCGGGATCCATTGTTGATGCTCTGTTGCTAGGCTACGTTGTTGCTGCGGGTACTTTGTATCGCTCATGTCACGCGCAACGCAACTACTGTGAGGAGTTGCTGCATTTAGCAGATATAAAAACTACTGGAACCTTTATGACAAAAATGTAAAAAACA
Source organism: Pollachius pollachius (assembly GCF_949987615.1). Classification (NCBI taxonomy): domain Eukaryota; kingdom Metazoa; phylum Chordata; class Actinopteri; order Gadiformes; family Gadidae; genus Pollachius; species Pollachius pollachius. The sequence continues at coordinate 11,716,244 of NC_136942.1, forward strand.
TTTATGTCAGTTCTAAACCTTAGATTTTCTAAATATCTTGCAAACGTTAATGATACATAGTAGAGAGCATCGCACCCTCGAATCTTGTAGCGTAGCCAGTCTTCCGACGAGACAAGGCCCGATTTCCTGGCTCTGTGATCGTATAGTGTGACATGTTAAATCGTGGAGGAATATCTGAGAATCGTGTAGTCTGAACCAGCCATTAGGAGTTGCACTTGATGGATTTCTGAAATTTGTAACTGCATTTGTGGATTTATATCGATGTGATGGCAACACAGTGATACACATGGTGATAATCAGTGCTCTGACTGCATCCATGGTGGTAACATACTCCATAGCCCTCCGAGTATGGCTCTCTGATATGGAACTGATTCTTCATCTCAGTGATGTTTACTTGCACTGCGGTATGTTGTTATAGAGTGCGTTTGCCAACACAATGGTGTGCAGTTGCGTCAATAGTTTAGTTTTCACAGAAGAGTGATGGCCTACTTTTAGTTATCGACCAGGGAAACAACCTTGAAAACTAACGTCTCCAAACTATTGCTCAGGAGGAGCATGACGGTCAGGGTACCAGTGCCCCTCGTGAGATCACAGCCTACCTGATGGACCTGGATCTCCACCTTCAGAGCCTCCTGTAGGATCTGGAGCTCCATCATGGGTCCACTCAGTCTCACAGCTGGGTCAGGGCAAAGTTCAGCCTACACACACACACACACACACACACACACACACAATAATAATACATTCATGATGTAATACATATGCCGGGGCTTAGGGATGCTTTACTTTTAAAAGTGCAGAATACTTTCTTAACAATATTCAAGGGATGACAGCAGGGTACTTCTACGCAGTGGTCATTATTGGGGTTATCCTCCCAGCTTTGCTGTATCTCAGCCTCTGTTCTGTTCTAATGGATAAAGTCCAGCCCACATGGGCAGATGAAGGTATCAGGAGCTGTGGTTCATCTGGGTATTAATCGGGAAAAGAGAGAAGGTCCTCGTCTTCCCTGGTGTTCCTACATGACCCTGCTGCTGGGACCTCCTCTTCCTCAGAAGAGGATAGAAGGTTAAGCAGAGAACCAACCCATACTGGATTCTAGAAGGCCGATATTAGGACATCAGCCGTCATTTGAATGACATAGTGGTGTCCTGGAGTGGAGCAGCCCCTTGATTGGCCACAGTAGAGGATGTATTTGTATGCAATTACGTTTGTAAATTGACACCATTTCTAAAGTCTTTATATCGCAAACATATACGTTGATACCGATATATCTGTGATTGGCCGATATCTGCCAATAAAATCAGCCAACTGATATATGGGTCGGGCTCTATTCTACTATAGTTGGAATTATTTTGGTATATTGCAATCCCATTACAGTTTGATTGAAAATCGTACCTTACCACCCGCTCCTGTTGGAAGACCATCCAATTGAAGCATCAAAGAAGCGCTGAGGAGAGGAGACGAGATATTAGGAGAGGAGACGAGATGTTAGGAGACGAGACGAGAGGTTAGGAGAGGAGAGAGGATGGAGCTGAACCAGAGGTGGTGTGGCGCTGGACTCACCACGTGTTCAGGGGAAGGGCTCTCCTCTCTGAGAGGAACTCCTCTGGCTTTTAGCACCACTTACCAGTTTGCTTTCAACTGGGTGCCACTGCAGCACTGCTGGCCTGTTTGGAACAACAGAAACATCCTCTCTTTAGATCACGAGTGGAGACCAGAGGCCTGTTTCTTGGTAATTTAAATATAATATAATGTTCGGTGATATATCATTAAAAAACAAATTCTCTTGGTATAAAATTATTAAAAAACATATAAACATTTGATTGTATGAAATCAAAACATTGTACTTGGCCTGGTGTATACGGAACACATTTCAGTTAACGTCCTACAGTTCATCTTAGTATAATACATATTTTTCTTTATAACATAATCTGATGTATTAGAGTTGTAATATGGAGCAATGAGTACAACAGCAACTCAGCCTGGTGGAAAACTCCTAGTTTCCAGGCAACACACACGCGCACACCAAGGAGTAACACACACACACACACACACACACCAAGGAGTAACACACACACTAAGGAGCAACAAACACACACAACCACCGAGGAGAAGCACACACACCAAGGAGTAACACACACACACACACACACACCAAGGAGCCACAGACACAAACCAAGGAGCAACACACACACACACACCAAGTAGCAACAAACACACACACACACATCAAGGAGCAACACACACACCTAGGAGCCACAGACACAAACCAAGAAGCAACACACACACACACACACAATCACAAACACCAAGTAGCAACAAACACACACACATCAAGGAGCAACACACACACACACACACACACCAAGTAGCAAGTAGCACTAGAAACGCACAACACACGGAGGACGTACAGCAGAAGACAACAGAAACTCGAGGCTCCATCTAACAGGTGATTAAAGTGATGAGGCTCTCACTACCAGCCTCACAACAGCCGCGGTGGCTCACAGGTCCTCCTACAGATGGACTCTGTTTACACTAGAAATTAGGACCAGGTCCCTGTGTGTGTCTCCTCAGTCCCATTCCGCCATAAGAGGACCTGTTAATGGACCCCAAGTTATCTCAATAACTTAAAAAAAGACACCGACGGAGACACGGATCGGAGCAAAATGGAGGTTTTTGGAGAAAACCATTCCGAAAGTGATATTGATGTGAAGGACCGACCTGGAGATGTTTTATAACCTCTATTACATCTTACTATGGCCCTCAGCTCTACAACTGAACACTTACTGGGGGTTTATTTAACACCGTGAGACCCTGCTGTCAGGATTACTGGACATTTCACTCCTTAAAATGCATTTTGGTGTTTAAACTGCGGGTTTATCCTTCCACCACAAAGCTGCACCTCCGGATCCTCCCGGAGGAGAACAAGTGCCGCTACGCTAGCAAGTAGCTAGCTAGCCTCGCCGGCTATCAGTAGCGGAGTAGCCAGAGGAGTGGAAGTGAATGGGTATGTTAGCCGAAATAGCTACTGCTATGAGCAACAACGATAACCCATCCGATATCATAACTTATGCTTCGGAACTCAACAACCGTGGACTTGAAAATTAACACAAACAGTAAAACAATGTCCCGTCGACACGTGTTAACGTCTAAATGAGGGGTTTGTGGGGCCGGGGTGACAGTTGGAGCGGCGGCGGTAGAAGTTGAGCGTCGGCCGCTCCGCGCTACGGCGGCGCTCCGCCAATAGGAGGGCGCCTCAACTCTCTCCATGTCCTCACACGCAGCACCGCACACACACACACGTTCACACACACGCACGCACACACATTCACTCACACACACACTCACACACACCGTTCAGACAGAGTGGGGCGAAAAGAGCAAAAATGAAAGTTATGCGATAAAAAGAAAAGCAGCCCAGCGTGCACTACTTCCTCTCCTCTGGACTCACAGAGCAGCGGCGGTCCTCTTCTCCTCCTCTCACAATTAATTAAATAAATATTAAAAACAACCCAATAACCACTCCGCCGCGTCCGCAGCGTGGCCTCAGCGCCGACAGAGGCTCCCCGGGTCTCTGGGGGAGAGAGGAGAGCAGATCCGGACGGGTTTCGAACTAGTTAAAATAGAACGGGTCCAAAAAAGAGGAGAAACTGAGGTACAAAACAAGAACTCTTCTTCAGTCTCATTCACCACGGCCTGAGCACTCACAGCGATCACTGCGCCGGAGAGGAGGGAGAAGAAGAGGGGGGGTGCACAAACTAGTTCAAACGCGGAGCTAGTGAACACTTTTCAGTGCGAAACTGTTTCGATTTGTTGGTTTATCTACGGTTAAAGTCATTCAATAGAGCGGATCGAGCGATGCACGTGAAAAGAAAATGTGTTGGAAAAGAGAACTATTTTTTTTATCGATGTGGCGAATTTATTTCACTTTGCCTAAGGAACAGCGGTGATGCGGCTCCATTGCCTAGGGAGAAAGGCCCGGATGTGAACTCGGTGAAACTCACTTTTATACCTTTTTATACTTTATATCGCACTTGTTTTCCCTTTCTCTCTTATTTACATGTGTATTTTTTATCTTATATTTAAAGGTGTATGTTTTCCAATTTGACGTCGCTATATTTCCTTTGTCTGATTTTTAAACTGCGTTGGAAATGTACGCCTACTACATGTTTATGTTGTGGGCCAATAAAGCTCTTTCGATTTGAAGAGAGGGAGAGAGGGGCCCTCACTAAGATCAACACTCATCCACACGGGCTGCTTTATTCAGGAGGAAAGATATTGCGTGTCTGCTCTCAAGATAGATGATAGTAAACAAAAAACAAAAAGAACTAAAAAGTAAACGAAATATAATTAGAATAATCTAAATATTAATATAGAGATGCAAATCAAATATCAAAAGATGGGAACGAAGCCATGAAATAACTGCACAACAATGTTGGTTGTGTTGATCAAAGTGGAAATGTAGGCTACTATCAGCCATAAACCCCATTAACCCAATCATCACGGTCAGGAGATGGGTAAAGTGGAAATGAAGTTGAAATAGGCATTTTTTTATACTAAAACCTCTTCACTGTAGGCCTACATATCTTTATCTAAAATCTCTTTACAACTCTTTTTCCTAAAACGTCCTAACTGATTCATAACTATATAATACATCTTTAATAAGACATAACTATATACTAACACATATTGACTCATACACAACTATTGTAAAACATATTGGACATACAAGTATCTCAAATATTGTTGTTAATACAGCAATTTGAAGATGTATTGATAAGCATGCACTGAAAGTTTAGAATATCTAGGTTGAATAATGTATTACTGACCGGTAACACTCAGACTCACCACCAAGGGGTGTACCACTTAGATCACCACCACTCAAACACCAGGTAACACTCACCACCTGGTAACACTCATCACCAGATAACACTCAGACTCACCACCAGATAACACTCACCACCAGATAACACTCAGACACCAGGTAACACTCACCACCAGGTAACACTCAGACTCACCACCAGATAACACTCAGACTCACCACCAGGTAACACTCAGACTCACCACCAAGGGGTGTACCATTTAGATCACCACCACTCAGACACCAGGTAACACTCACCACCAGGTAACCCTCAGACTCACCACCAGGTAACACTCAGACTCACCACCAAGGGGTGTACCACTTAGATCACCACCACTCAGACACCAGGTAACACTCACCACCAGATAACACTCCGACTCACCACCAGATAACACTCACCACCAGGTAACACTCAGACTCACCACCAGGTAACACTCAGACTCACCACCAGATAACACTCCGACTCACCACCAGGTAACACTCCGACTCACCACCAGGTAACACTCAGACTCACCACCAGGTAACACTCAGACTCACTACCAGATAACACTCAGACTCACCACCAGGTAACACTCAGACTCACTACCAGATAACACTCAGACTCACCACCAGGTAACACTCAGACTCACCACCAGGGGTCAGTTTCGGCGTGCAGGCAACACTTTGGTGGCATAACGTCTACTGAATTAATTTTCTGCCTGTTTTTCCGTCTTTAGTTTCGGTTGTTTTAAAAGACCACCCACATTCATTAAGTATAATGATAAAATATAAAATAATAATTCATTTTTATTATTATTAATAAAGTTATATTTTACCTTATCATGGATAACCCCTTACATAGCAACAGAGCCAATCAATCAGTTGAAAAAAATAGTCTTTAAAAGAAAAAAGACTTGTGTTCAGTCAGAGTCTGAAATAAGAAAGTATCCCAAAAACCAACAATTAGAATAAATCCACAAGGAAAATAGTAGTTTCTAAAAGTAGTTAGATAACATTGAGTGAGTGACTAACGTTACTTCTAACGGTCAGGAGTGGTTACCGCTAGGCTACAACAGCGGTGGTCAACGTTGGATACTAGTACTCCCAGATCCATCCAGGTACTAGTACCCCCTAGATCCACCAGGTACTAGTACCTACTAGATCCATCCAGGTACTAGTACCTCCTGGATCCAACAGGTACTAGTACCCCAGGTAGGCTACTAGTACCCGCTGGATCCACTTTTGTACCATGACAACACATGGTCCAAAAGTCGGCGAAATGTTTTACCCTTCGCCAATCCCGTTCGAAAAGTTAAGAACCGACACATTTATTAATATTTTGAAAGCAAAAATCTGTTAGATATCGGCTGGGACCAACCTGCCGTGTTGAACTCAGTGTTGACGTACCGTCTCTGATGCCGAGCAGATCATTCACTGACTCAACCAACGACCTCCAACGTAATTGGTGAGTTTACTCACGATGAATCGCATTTTTTAAATGGGAACTATGCAACTTTGGCCACTTCTTCGCTGTTTTCTTGGTTTGCGCTCGCATTGAGCTCTCCCTACAGCTTCGGAGGATATATTTTACAACACTGTCGTAACAACTCGTTGACGACCCTTCCCCATCCACTTCTACGCTAGCCATGTGCATTTGTTTTCAAAGAAGCCGGCGAATGCGTGGAGCCATGTCCGAGGTAGATGTTCATAAAGAGTAGACAAGGTTATACATTTTGAAAGGGTGTATGTGTAACAATAAACCCATCCTTTTTTATAGTTGACGGGGAGATGTTATATTCTAGATTAGAATTGTTTTATCTTTGGTTGTTGAACAAAACGATCAGTATAAGAGTGTTGGCCAACATAATACATAACGATAGCATGAACAATTTGCGCAGCAATCGTACATTTATGTATCTGCTCAAGTACTTCACTTGTGTACGGAATTACAGGGAAATGGATTCAGATCGAGACGGTATGCTGTCGCTCGTCCCCGGAGGAGAGTTGTCATAGGCAGATGCTGTGTCTGGAAGAATAGGGACACATTTTTGTTTACGTGTAAATGCTTGCAAATAAACATTATTGTATATGGTTTTAATTTTTTCCTTCTTTTTTTTTTTTAAATAACATGTTTGCACCACCTTTCTTTCATTGGTTCAATAATACACACTTTGGTTAGAAAAATATTTATTTTGGATATTGACAGAAATGCATTGAAGTGACAGTTCTTCATAGTTTGTTTTTTGCCTTACGGCTATTGTGTAACATCTTCTTGAGGGTTCTCCGGATTTCCTCGTGACACTTGTACCCGCACAAATTCGGATTTGAGTGGTGGCTGTACCGGGATAGGCAGGCCGAGCCGTCTTGGGTCATCAAGCCTCATAACAATGCTTTTTGCCAAAGCTTGTAACTAAGAAAAAATACAAAGCAATCTTTTTACAAACATGTTTACAAGCGGGTAACTACACCAAAGGTATAACATGGCTAAAGCTATAATGGAGGTTAACGTGTCGTAACAGTTCTGTTAACGACGAATATGTGCTAACTAGCAGCTCTCGTGCAGGGTACTGCTGCATTATATGGCCAGCCACATATCACATGATATAGGCTATACACTCTTAGAAAAATCTGAGGCATTCGAATAGCGGTCTAGTGATCCAAATAAACAAGAACCTGGATTCGGGGATTGAGCCTGTATCTGGGGGACGAGACAGACGAACAGCAAAAAAAAACATGGAAACAAAGGTGTTTGGTAGCGAGTACGCTAATACCCCAGCAAGCAAGCTAGAAACATATAGGGCTCACAACAAAACGGTAGAGCAAACACATTTTTACAGACACTATCAACATCAAGAAGCCACAATACAAAGAGGACAAAGTTCACCCAAGGGTACTTACAATTTCAAGAGCAACACGGCCATGGCAAGTCGGCGTCCGATTTGCAGTCTTTTTTATTTCAGTTCACGCTATTCCCGAGAAGCTCGCCCAACGTTTACTCGTGTCTGGCCTCTCTGTCGGTCAGTCTTCCCTTTCTCTTCTTCTCTTTCTCCGACATTATGTCTCTTTTTAGTAGGTTGATCCATGATGAATGCATTAGTAAAGCCACACACCCCAGCTCGATCCCTCCGCTCAACTACCTCAGCTGGACGTCTGGTACAGCCATCGCTAAGAGCAAGCAAAGGTCGATCAGCGAAGTCACAACTTTTCTCTGTTTTGGGACCTCAGTGGTGGAACGAGCTCCCTACCGATGTCAGGATCGCAGAGTCGCTCACCAGCTTCCGCAAAAGACTCAAAACTCACCTGGTCAGAGTTCACCTCGACTCTGCATAGAAACCAATGCACAGCCACCATTGAATGTTGTACGTCCTGGCACTTGTACATTGCACTTATTCAAGGTACTTAATTGTGTAGCATCTACAGTAGCTGCTATCGTTGCTTTACACGGGGAATGGGTTAGCCTAGCGATTGTAATACTTGCACTTGGTTCTATGAACATCTTTACTGTACCGACAGCGATATATTGTTTCACTTCTTATGACAAATGTACTTATTGTAACAAATGCACTTATTGTAAGTCGCTTTGGATAAAAGCGTCTGCTAAATGCCCTAAATGTAAATGAATGTAACAATCCCTTCGCTACTTTTGTTTAAATCGAGACGGTTCCGTGTTTCCGGGTCTGTAGTGCCGTAAAGCAATTCGGTGCTTCGCGAGACCCGAGACTCCCGCGAGAGTGGGCGGCGGGTCGCCGGCAGAAGCTTGCATTTTCCCTTTTTTCGCCAAGATTCGCTAGGGATAGTCGAAACAGCGACCAATCGATCCATAAAGGGTTATAGAATCATCACAATAACTCTTAACCTGTTATATTAAGGTCAATTAAACCAAAAAAGTTGCATAGTTCCCCTTTTAATCCATTCCAAGTTAAATGAGATAAATATCAAACGGAATGAAACATTATCATTCATACCAAATGTAGCCTACTTAATAAGCAAAAACTAGACCAAGTGATATTGAGGGAGTTTTATTGACTCATTCAGAGTGGGTTGAATATAAAATTACGTAACACCACAGATTTAGGAATTGTAAACATTTAAAACAAGATTGCGTTAAAGATCGCTATTATCGCGCTAATTCTAACATAGAATTTGCTAATTCTAACATAGAATTAGCTAATTCTAATTCTCTCTCTGACTCTCGTCAGTGAGCCGTGATACTGGGGTCCAGGTAGGAGGTAGGGTCCTGCAGAGGGCCAGGATTCTGACCCTCTGGTTTGAAGTACGCCTCCTTGTGTCATCTAGCTGAATAATCATTTAATAATTCAAATAGCAAAGAATTGAAAGACTAAAATAACCACGATATTGATCCTTTATTTGGCCTCACAATGTTGTACGGTCGGCACATAGCGGAAACAGAAGGTCTGTCTGGAGGCACACCATCACAGTAAAGTCAGACGAGGTTCAGGATCAACCCTGAAACAGAACCCAGACAGGAGGAGGCGGCTGAGGGCTCCACCAATCAGAATGCTGGGAGACACTGAGCCCTTCTGATTGGATGAGAGTTAGTATATGACAGGTGAGTTGTTTTATTAGTTAATTCAATCATAATCCAATATCCTTTCTAAATCCAATCCTATTAGCAGTATATCATTTAATTAAACCACAACACCATGACCTCTGACCTGTGCCTCAGTTTTCCATCATGGATCTTTCCTGCAGTGCCCTATTCTCTGCCCCAACGACCAGTGAACACCAGAGGATGGGTTAGGAGGTCATGGAGGTCAGGGCCTCAACCTCAACTCTACTACAGCTCCCCTTTAAATAAGGCTTTATTTCACTGGACTCAATTTAAAGTCAAATAAAGTTTAGTTTAAAGGAGATAATATAAACAATAAACTAAACTAACTGAAGAGGCAGGCGTGCACGTTAGTTAGCTAGCAGTTCGTTAGCATGTTAGCGCATGTTTTAGTTGCATGTGCAAACTTGCTTTGGCCTCAAACCGTAAAGTCAGCAGCACTCAGAACTAAACATTCACCTCCCAAACTAATGAGTGAATCAGACTTCCTCCTCAGGCGGTAGCTCCTCCTCCTTAGGGTGGAGCTCCTCCTCCTCAGGCGGTAGCTCCTCCTCCTCCTCCTCCTCAGGGTGGAGCGCAGCTGCAGCGCAGCAGGTGGAGGAAGCTGCTCCTGAAGGCTCCGTTGAATAGGGCGTAGAGGGCGGGGTTGATGGCGCTGTTGACATAGCAGAGCCAGTAGCCGGCGGCCCAGAGGGCGTCGGGGACGCACACCCGGCAGACGGAGCCCACCACGGCCAGCAGGTTGTAGGGCAGCCAGGTGGCGATGAACACCAGCAGGACGGCCAGCACCGCGTGGGTCACCCTCCGCCCCCGGCTCCTCCCCCGCCAGCGGGCCAGCGTCGAGCAGCTCCGGGACAGGCCCCGCCTCCAGGGAGGGGTGTCAGAGCCCGGGTCCCCTGGGGGCCGGCGTAGAGAGGAGGAGCTTCCATCCTCCTGGGGTCTCCAAGCGCCAGCTGAGTCCGTGTGAGTCGGTGCCTCCGAGGGGGTCTTGGTCTGGGAGACCCCCAAGGCCACGCCCCCTAGGAGGCAGGGGTCCGGCCGGGCGGCGGGCCGGGGGCGGGGCCTCACAGGGAGGCGGCTGCGGCTGGCGGCGGCGATGCGGCCGTACAGCGTCGCCATGACGACGGCGGGCAGGTAGAAGGAGAGCAGCGCGGTGCCCAGGGTGAGTGGGGCGCTGGCCAGCACCTGGATGTAGCAGCGGCCCGCCGGGACGGGCCGCCGCGTCGCCAGCGTCTGCCAGCACAGGATGGGCGGAGCCCAAAGCAGGAGGGACAGCATCCAGGCGCCGGCCACCATCAGGCCGGCCCCGGCCCCGCTGCGCCGGGCGGGGTAGCTGAGTGGGCGCGTCACGCAGAAGTAGCGGTCCAGGCAAATGAGCAGCAGGCTGAGCACAGAGGCGTTGCTCGCCACATAGTCCAGCAGCAGCCACAGGTCGCACAGCAGGGGGCCCAGCGGCCAGCGGCCCCCCGCCAGGTACACGCCGGCCAACGGCACCGAGGCCACGCCCACCAGCAGGTCCGCCGCCGCCAAGCTGAGCACCAGGTAGTTGTGGACAGTCCGCAGGCGGCGGTGGAGGGTGACGGAGAGCAGCACCAGGGCGTTGCCCAGCACCGTCAGCAGGCTGAGGGAGGCGGTTGCCGTGACGATGGAGGCCGTCTGGGTGGTGCTGTAGGAGCAGGGGCACGAGCTGTTGAAGCAGGAGCAGGCCAGGGTGGAGGTGTTGATGTCGTTCTCTGGCGCCGACCACATGATTCCTGTCCAATGAAAGACCAAGGAAGAGCGTTTTCCTTAGTGACCAGCACCTCCACCCTAACCCCCCCAGAGCTACGCCCTAACGCCTCCACACTAACCCCCCCAGAGTTACACCCTAATGCCTCCACCCTAACCCCCCCAGAGCTACGCCCTAATGCCTCCACCCTAACCCCTCCAGAGCTATGCCCGAACGCCTCTACCAGAACCCCTCCAGAGCTACGCCCTAACGCCTCCACCCTAACCCCCCCGGAGCTACGCCCTAACGCCTCCACCCTAACCCCCCCAGAGCTACGCCCTAACGCCTCCACCCTAACCCGCCCAGAGCTACGCCCTAACGCCTCCACCCTAACCCGCCCAGAGCTACGCCCTAACACCTCTCCACAGACCTCATTGCACCGTCAGCCTCCACCAGTCCTGCGCCGATGAAGGGGCCAGACGTCAAACCAAACATCTGAGTCCCATGAGCTGGAAACACATGAGCTGGCAGACTGGTCTGTTCCCAGGCTCTTACTGGTCTAGCACCATTACATAGAAAGTGAAAAACGTGCTCAATGGCAAGAACTAAGATACTGAAAGCCTTCATTCAGAGGAGGGTCAACAACTGTTTACAGCAATCCATAAATACAGAATAAAAATATACCATACAATTATAGAGAAATCTGATAGACATAAGATATAAATAGAATATTAAGATAATGTGAAGTGTTAAAATACCAAAAGTACAGAGTAGAACAGCGTGAAAAAAGACCCGGTGTCTACAGCAGCAGTCTGAGGTCTCTGTTGTCCGTAGTAGAAGGAGTCACCTACCATACCACCGCTCGCGTCTCCTCCCTCGTCCTGCTGAGAGCTGCTCCTCTACAGCCTCCTCCTCCTCCTCTACAGCATCCTCCTCCTCTACAGCCTCCTCCTCCTCCCCCTCTACAGCCTCCTCCTCTACAGCCTCCTCCTCCCTCTACAGCCTCCTTCTCTACAGCCTCCTCCTCCTCAGGCTCCTCCCCCTCTACAGCCTCCCCCTCAGGCTCCTCCTCCTCCTCTACAGCCTCCTCCTCCTCAGGCTCCTCCCCCTCTACAGCCTCCCCCTCAGGCTCCTCCTCCTCCTCTACAGCCTCCTCCTCAGGCTCCTCCCCCTCTACAGCCTCCTCCTCCCACGGGGCGGGACCGCTCTGGAGCTGGAGCAGATCCTCTGACAACCTGAAGGTCTCTGGTTCGAACCCTGGCTCCTATCTGAGTGAGGAGATGCCCCTGAGAAAGGCAGCTCACCCTCACTGCTCCCGACCGGCTGGCTGTTACCCTGCGTGGCCTACACCATTGTCGCTGTGCATGCCTGTGTTAATGTATTTATGAATGGGTGAATCAGTGTTTGGAGCGGCCATAGGGCAGAAGAACGCTTTCTAAATGCAGTCCATAAAGCACGTTCCAGATCAGGTCTGTAGAAAGGTCTCAGGAGGACATGGTGGTGCAGGATGAAGACCTAGAGGGTTCCGCTCTGATGAACCACTGAGACAGAAGAGGGCGAGGTCAGCGACTGTCAAAGCTCTTTAATCAGATCACAGAAAACAGGAGATTGAAGCATTTCAAAGTGACATTTGACTTAATCAAAATATATCAGTTGGGCAGGCGGGGCTGCCCCGTGAAGGTGGTGCTGATGGTGTAACTGTACCATACACAGGTGGAGCTCTGACAGAAAGGCTTTTTAAAAGGTTCATTGGTCAAGTAATCAGGAAGAGCTCCCCCTCGCTGCAGGTCGACATTAAGAGCTTTTCTCAAACAGCTGCTGACCAAACGGAGAGTTCAAACTAAAATAAAGTCCAACATCATGGCTCCAGCAAGGCGTGTCAACGACGCCTCACTGATAGGTCCTTTATACAAACACACGCACACACACACACACACACCCCTCAGCACCCGCCCCCTTAGCCTCGCAGCAACCAATCACAGACGACAAGCGCGTGTTCTTACAGTGAGTCCAACTGACAGAAGACGGACCAGGCGGTCCAGGTCTCTTTGACCTCTGACCTCTTGCTCCCGACCACTCACCACACTTATTTACATACACACACTTAAAACACACAACCTATCTCTCTTAATATTTTAGTTACACACAACTACAACACGCAGAGCCTGGGAGTTCTAGAGAGGCTGTGATTCGCTGCTCCTTCCGGCCTTAAATAAACATGGTTGTATGGTAAGAGCGTCAGCCCAATAAAAGAAACACAGACACACACGCACACACTGGGCCCCTGGCGGTGTGTGTGTGTGTGTGGAGCGCAGCACACACACAGGGCCCTCAGCGTTGTGGGGGCCCCTGGCGGTGTGTGTGTTTGTGTGTGTGTGTGTGGAGCAGCAGAATGATTGAGTTCCACAATAAGAGTCCCTTTAACCCCTGTGACCCCAGAGCGTCACATGATTGACCCTGGGCATTCACAACCACCGCAAGGCCTCTCTCAGAACCCCCCAGCACTGACCGCTGTTGGACCAGTGCACAGACTGCAGCACAGACCGTCCAGAGGTCTCTGGCCCCTGGTGCAGGGAGGGACCAGAGAGAGAGCAGGACTCCATCCAGGTAGAAGATGTTTAATGTGGAATGCGTCGTCAGGCCGGGCGGTCCCGGGGGGGGGGGGGGATGGGGGGAAAATCAAAGCAGCAACAGTCTTCTAGGAAGTAAGGCTTGGAGTGGCGAGGTGGTCCCCAGATCCACTACCTGCCGTAGGGGTCTCCATGGGGACACCCTCCACTAGCAAGGCTGCTCCCCGGGCTCTGGGGGGCCCCCACCCTGGGGGGGTCCACTCTGGGGGGTTCTACCCTGGGGGGGTCCACTCTGTACCGGTCTACCCTGGGGGGGTCTACCCTGTAGTCCATTCTGGGGGGGTCCACCCCGGGGGGTCTGCCGTCACAGGGCAGGACGGGGCTGTGGTAGGAGGAGGTCTCTGAAGAGAAGAGCAGAGGAGACGAAGACGGAGCTGCCAGAGAGGAGTCTTCTACCGGCTCACCGAGAAACACACGGTCCCCGTCTCCAGGCTGAGGGGTCTGTCCTGCGGTGGAGGGGCCCGGGGCCTCTGACTGGGGGGTCTGTCCTGCGATGGAGGGGCCTGGGGTCTCTGGGTGGGGGGTCTGTCCTGCGATGGAGAGGCCTGGGGTCTCTGACTGGGGGGTCTGTCCTGCGGTGGAGGGGCCTGGGGTCTCTGGGTGGGGGGTCTGTCCTGCGATGGAGGGGCCTGGGGTCTCTGGGTGGGGGGTCTGTCCTGCGATGGAGGGGCCTGGGGTCTCTGGGTGGGGGGTCTGTCCTGCGGTGGAGGGGCCCGGGGCCTCGGGGTGGACGCTGGGTCTGGCCCCAGCAGCGGTCTGGGACCCCCGGTGGATGCGGTGGCTGACGATGATGTTGTTCCCGAAGCCCCCCATGGAGGCCATGGTTGTGCTCTGCTCGCGCTGGACCACCGCCGTCATGCCCCCCTCCGCGATCAGCCGGCGGATCCGGGCCAGAGCGTCCTCCCCCGAGCCCGTCTCGGAGCCCTCGGGGCCCGCTGGGACAGAGGATCACACACATGATATACACGCACACACACACACACACACACACACACACAACACAGCAACAGACACACAACACATCAACAGACACACACTTAAACAGACACACACGATACATACATACACCCACTCGGAGACTAGTTACAAGGAGAGCAGAAACTAGTTACTAGTGGTACCAGGAGAGCAGAGACTAGTTAGCAGGCGAGCAGAGACTAGTTAGCAGTAGTACCATTGAGGGTGTCAGTAGCTCCGCTGGTGCCTGCAGGTCCAGACCCTTCACCTGCAGGGAGAAGAAGACTATTTTACGAACTGTTCTACGGTCCTCAGCTTCTGCATGTTCTACGGTCCTCAGCTTCTGCATGTTCTACGGTCCTCAGCTTCTGCATGTACTACAGTAACCGTCCTCAGGTTCTAGGGTACCTGCCAACCCAGTTAGTGTTTCTTGTTTCCGTCCAAGAGATGTTTCCCATCTCTACTGTTAAAACAGTCATACTGTATCTCATAGCGGAGATGGGAAAACACAATGATATGCTCGCTCTCTCTCCCCAACACATTGATGTGCTCTCTCTCTTTCTCCCCAACACATTGACATGCTCTCTCTCCCTCTCCCCAACATATTGATATGCTCTCTCTCCCTCTCCCCAACATATTGATATGCTCTCTCTCCCTCTCCCCAACATATTGATATGCTCTCTCTCCCTCTCCCCAACATATTGATGTGCTCTCTCTCTTTCTCTCCAACACATTGAAATGCTCTCTCCCTCCCCAACACATTGAAACACACACACACGTTTAACCCCCATTATATACAGTCTATTTTAAGTCGCTCTAAGTTAAGTCGGTCTGTGTTAAGTCTATGTAAGGTCGGTCTGTGTTTAGTCTATGTAAGGTCGGTCTGTGTTTAGTCTATGTTAAGTCGGTCTGTGTTAAGTCTATGTTAGGTCGGACTATGTTAAGTCGGTCTACGTTAAGTCGGTCCGTGTTAAGTCTATGTTAGGTCGGTCTATGTTAAGTCTATGTTAAGTCGGTCTGTGTTAAGTCTATGTTAGGTCGGTCTATGTTAAGTCGGTCTGTGTTTAGCCTATGTTAAGTCGGTCTGTGTTAAGTCTATGTTAGGTCGGTCTATGTTAAGTCGGTCTGTGTTAAATCTATGTTAAGTCGGTCTGTGTTAAGTCTATGTTAGGTCGGTCTATGTTAAGTCGGTCTATGTTTAGTCTATGTTAAGTCGGTCTGTGTTAAGTCTATGTTAGGTCTGTCTATGTTAAGTCTGTCTGTGTTAAGTCTATGTTAGATCGGCCTGTGTTAAGTCTATGTTAGATCGGTCTGTGTTAAGTCGCTCTGTGTTACGTCACTCTGTGTTAAGTCGCTCTGTGTTAAGTCGCTCTGTGTTAGGTCGCTCTGTGTTAGGTCGCTCTGTGTGAAGTCGCTCTGTGTTAAGTCGCTCTGTGTTACGTCACTCTGTGTTAAGTCGCTCTGTGTTAAGTCGCTCTGTGTTAGGTCGCTCTGTGTTAGGTCGCTCTGTGTGAAGTCGCTCTGTGTGAAGTCGCTCTGTGTGAAGTCACTCTGTGTGAAGTCGCTCTGTGTGAAGTCGCTCTGTGTGAAGTCGCTCTGTGTGAAGTCGCTCTGTGTGAAGTCGCTCTGTGTGAAGTCGCTCTGTGTGAAGTCCGTCTGTGTGAAGTCGCTCTGTGTTAGGTCGCTCTGTGTTAAGTCGCTCTGTGTTAAGTCGCTCTGTGTTAAGTCGCTCTGTGTTAAGTCTATGTTCGGTGTATTTCACTCACCTGTGGGTTCCCCCTGGGTGGAGGCGGTGGTGCTGAGCAGGGGTTCTGATAGGTTGACCTCGGTCTGGGTCTCTGCGTTCTGCTGCTGGACCACTGGAGTCTGGGTTCCCTGTGATGTAACCGAGGGGGCGGGGTTTCTGGGCTGTAGACCAATGGCGTTCATCAGACCCATGTCCCGGTCCAATCTCCAGCCAGAACGGTTGGGCCTGGAAGACGAGCAGAACTTTAACGTGGAGCAGGGAGGACCCCACCCAGAGGAGGACACTACCCAGACAAGGACACCACCCAGAGTCTCTATCAGAGGACACCACCCAGAGTCTCTATCAGAGGACACCACCCAGAGGAGGACACTACCCACCACCCAGAGTCTCTATCAGAGGACACCACCCAGAGTCTCTATCAGAGGACACCACCCAGAGTCTCTATCAGAGGACACCACCCAGTCTCTATCAGAGGACACCACCCAGAGGAGGACACCACCCAGAGTCTCTATCAGAGGACACCACCCAGTCTCTATCAGAGGACACCACCCAGAGGAGGACACCACCCAGAGTCTGTATCAGAGGACACCACCCAGAGTCTCTTTCAGAGGACACCACCCAGAGTCTCTTTCAGAGGACACCACCCAGAGTATCTATCAGAGGACACCACCCAGAGTCTGTATCAGAGGACACCACCCAGAGGAGGACACCACCCAGAGGAGGACACCCAGAGGACATGGGTGGAGGACATGGGTGGAGAAGGGCAACCATCAAGAATTAGAGCCATTTAGAAAATCCCATCCAACCTTTACCCCGGTGTAGCCCAGGCTTCATAAGCTGTGAAAAAGTTAAAAGAAGAAAGAGTAAAAGTCCGCTATTATTTTGTATGAATGTGTGAGAGAGCGATAGCTGGCATTTATGGGGTTAACTGCGTCGGACAGAGCAGAGAGACGTGCGTCATGACGTCACGGTGAAGCGGCGTTGCAAGTGCGCATAACTGCGTGATAAGTAGTGGGAAAGGAGAGAACGCACCGTTCGGTTGCACGATTGAAAGAATATCTAGAAGTAGTTCAAAGTATCTAGAAGTAGTTGGAAAACACTGTGAGCTGACTCAACAGTCCACAGTTGATGTTGCCCGCTCGGCGGTGAGTTTAATGTGTCTTTTGAATGTGGGGAGCGTCGAGTGGAGGTGTGTTTGCGTCAGTGCAAACTTGTCGCTAACTGCTAAATTGAAACCATGTGCGTTAGCCGCTAGTGTAGCGACCAAGGCGAATTAGCATTGAACTCGAGCTAACGCACGAGTTAACTGCTAACACCGTGGGGTAATTCTAAATGTTAAGCTATTGTGTGCATTGTATGGAAGGAGAGAAAAAGGGGGATTCATTATTTAATTCGGACAATTATTATTTAATTCGGACAATTGATGCTAAAAGGCTATTTTGATTTATTTGAGTTTTTATTTCATTCACTGGTAAAGTGAGACCTATGTGGATAATATATTTTTGTTAATTGATTTAAATTAATATATAGGTCATATTTATGTTATTATTTATTTTAACTGAAACAATGGCCTGTTGTAATTTACTGAGATGTATGAATGTGGCCTGTCCTACAGGTCAGGTTTTTGTGAAGGATTTGAATTGGTGACGCTCGATGTCGAGGGGACATCAGCGACACCGGTAGTCAACGATAGATAGGAGACCAGCACTGGATAGCCACCAGGCGGCTTCCAGACATCCGCTGGAGATAACCAGATGGCGAGCTGGAACCAAGGAACAGAGTCAACTGAACTAACTCCCAAACCTGCGGTGTGGTAGGAAACACACAGATCAAAGGGCCCCAACGATATAAACTGAGCTCATATCAAGGAAGAGAAGACCATAAAGACATTTCTTTATATTTCTATTTTATTTTGCGCGCATTTTATTATTTTCCATGTTGTATTATTTTCCATGTTGTTCCGTGTTTTATTATCTTCCATGTTGAAAATTGTTGTTAATAATACAGTTCTGAAACTACGTTTTGTGTGAGTGTGGTCAGTGTTGATGTTCCATCCTGGGCTCCATGAGCGTTAACCTAGAATCCTGGTAACTGGTCCAACTTCGAATTGAAACCGAAACCCAAAATTACCTGTAACCTCATAAGGCAAAGAGGGGTTACACCGGCGCCCCGCCCAAACAACGTAAAGGCCCGCCCAGCCAAACTTTAGCCCCGCCCATCCAACTGTTAGCCCAGCCCACCCAACAATTAACTCCGCCCACCCAACAATTAACCCCACCCATCCAACCTTTAGCCCCCGCCCATCCAACATGGCCGCTGGGTGAATGGGGGTCCCCTAAACCCCTCTGAGGTCATTACCCAGGTCTGTCGGCGCTGCGGGGACGCCCAGATCCCCCATTGTTGACGGAGAACAGCGGCTCGCTGCTCATCTCCCCTGGACTCTCCCCATCGCTGCGGTAGAAGCTGGGGACCCAAACACATCAATACCAATAACAGATCACACACATCAATACCAATAACAGGAAACACCACAGGTCCATGCCCTCGTTAAAAGTGCTAACGACCCAAAAGGCTTCCTGTCCACAACGACCATTAAGGGAATACGCCAATCTTGGCTATACGCTTTATACGTCATTGGTCTGATTAGATCAGTTTTACCCTTTGAAGTCATTAGTGTGTTTCCATCGGTTAAGTCACCAGTAATTAGGGGTTTAACGGATCACAAAACTCACGGTTCAGATCGTGTCACGGTTTTTGAGTCACGGGTTGGATCATTTTCGGATCAACAACAACAAAAAAGATAACAAGACAAATGTGACTTTAAATGAAATCTTCAAATGTGTAAAAACAAAATAAAGTGAAAAATTAGGTAATAATCCTGCTTCCTTTAAGCATAGTAAACATTTAAAAAAAATGCTTGTGTCCACATAAAATAAAAATGTATAAAAAATTATTTAAACAAAATAAAGTGCAATCTGAGGCATTATTCCTTCTTCTTTTTAACATGGATAGTAAATAAAATTAAAAAAAACTGTGTCCAAAGGAAGCACAGAGAACGAGGTGAAAAGACTACAACCAAACATAAACAGCCTCCTCTTCCGGTCCGGTTTCCGTTTCAATGAGATCTACGAAACGCCAAATAAAACACGACAGAAACTGTATTTCGCTACGATACTTCATGCGGAACATCAACGAACACCACTAACCACTCGCTGAGTTGCACATTTCTGAAAACGAACGTTTAGGGTTGTTTTAAGGACAGGTTTGTGAATGCCCAAAGCCAGTCATTCTGAAGCAGGCAGGGAAGCATCGAAATGAGGCAAATACCTGAGACAGGACCAATATTCAATAGTCAGTTTTATTTTTTTGGCAGCCCTATAGAGAACAGTGGCTGTAGCAGCAGACACTCACACAGGCCGGCAGATGACCAGGTCCCCCTTGTTGGTCCCGTAGGCCAGGCCCAGGCCGGGGTCCGGCAGCCAGCGTGCCGAGTTGATGCTGACGTGGCGCCGCTGGTCCGGGGCCATGGGGTACACCACGTTGAAGACCATCTGAACACAGGACCACACGTTAGTCATAGGGTACACCACGCTGACACAGCGTTAGTCATGGGGTACACCAGGTTGAACACAGGGCCACAGCGTTAGTCATGGGGTACACCAAGTTGAACACAGGGCCACATAGTCCACTGGGTGGGGCGCTCCCTGCAATCGATGGGCAGTCCTGTGTTGAGTGAGGCTAATCTAATGGACTCCGGTAAACATTATGAATGGATGCTAGAAGGGCTGTCAGCTCCATCAGGGTGATTACGTTTGTCAGCAGTCGTTGGAAGCTCTGTGTGTGTGTGTGTATGTGTGCGCGTGTGCGTGTGCGTGTGCTTTTGGGGTACACCCAGGTGTTCCAGGGTTGGGGGTACTCACCCGGACAGAGGTCTCCCCTCCATGGGGCTGCTGCAGGCGGAATACCTGGGCCACCATGTGGTCGGTGGAGGGGTGCAGCAGGATCCTGCGGGAGGCCAGCCCCACCATGACGTAGCAGCCCATGGGGGACAGGCTGACCGAGATGGCGTTGGGACCTGGAGGAGGAGACACAGTGGTTAGGTCACTGGGGACGGCGTCAAGGCACATCTTCATCGATACATTGATCCACCTTCATGGATCCATCTTCATACTTCCTGAGACTAAAGTACACTTTCTCTGTCAGAGTTAGCAATGTATTACCAAAACTAATAAAAGGAGCTAGAGAGTAAGATAGTGACTATTAGGAGGAGCAGCGTACCGAATCTCTTGGAGTAGAGCATCTCCCCCAGGTTGTGAGGAGCCAGGGAGTAGACGGCCAGGATGCCCTCGTCGGGGAAGCCCCGCTGGCTGCTGGGGATGAAGACTGCCAGCAGCTGGCCGTCCGCCGAGATGTCGCAGCTCGCGTCGTTGTAGATCTTACAGTTTGGCACCAGGACGTTGACCGTGGCTAGAGGGATGGACACAGGGTGAGTTAGCTAGATGGGCTGCACTCACCCCCCAGAGGGGCTCATCCCTAGGTTCCACTGCTCAGGTCTAGGTAACCCCATGTATCGCCTCATCCCTAGGTTCCACTGCTCAGGTCAAGGTAAAACCCATGCAGCGCCTCATCCCTAGGTTCCACTGCTCAGGTCTAGGTAAACCCCATGCATCGCCTCATCCATAGGTTCTACTGCTCAGGCCTAGGTAAACCCCATGCATCGCCACATCCATAGGTTCTACTGCTCAGGTCTAGGTACCGTTGCTGATCTCCGGGAGGTCGAACTTGGTGAAGTCCCACCACTGCAGTCGGTACGTGGTGTTGGCGATGTTGCTGGCCACCGCAGACTGCCCGTCTCCGATGGAGGCCCCTGAAAAAAGAAACAAGAGCCCTGCAGTAAGAGACCAGACACAAGACCCCAGGGGAACCACGAGAACCAGGGCCCTCAGGATAACCAGGAGAACCAGGGCCCCCAGGAGAACCAGGGCCCCCAGGAGAACCAGGGCCCCCCAGGAAAACTAGGGACCCCCAGGAGAACCAGGGCCCCCAGGAGAACCAGGGCCTCCAGGAGAACCAGGGCCTCCAGGAGAACCAGGGACCTCAGGGTAACCAGGAGAACCAGGGCCCCCAGGAGAACCAGGGCCTCCAGGAGAACCAGGGACCTCAGGATAACCAGGAGAACCAGGGCCCCCAAGAGAACCAGGGCCCCCCAGGAAAACTAGGGACCCCCAGGAGAACCAGGGCCTCCAGGAGAACCAGGACCCCCAGGAGAACCAGGAGCCCCCAGGAGAACCAGGACCCCCAGGAGAACCAGGGACCCCCAGGAGAACCAGGGACCCCCAGGAGAACCAGGACCCCCAGGAGAACCAGGAGCCCCCAGGAGAACCAGGACCCCCAGGAGAACCAGGGACCCCCAGGAGAACCAGGGACCCCCAGGAGAACCATGGACCCCAGGAGAAGGGCTTGCTCTGGCTGAACTTGCCTGCTAACACTCTGTTGACGGAGGAGTGGGTTGCCAGGCCGGGCTGACCCCTCTCATGGAAGATCCCGGCGTAGGGCAGGTACTCCGGCAAGAGGAACCGCCTGCAACACACCGAGGAACACATCAAGGAACAACCGTCCAAAGGCTGCTGAGCTGAATCCAACCCAGCAGCCGCTCTGCACTGGGGCTCCCTGAGGGGTGAGGGATGGGGGGGTTAAGGGTGGTGATGGGGTGCCTGGGAGAGGTGAGGACCTGAGGACCCACCTGGGGACGAAGCGGCCCAGAGAGGGGGCCGACATGCGGGCGTTGCGGGGGGTCCGGTGTCTGGCCCGCTCGCTGTTATCACTGGAGACAACACAACAAAATTAGGACTAGTCAAAGACGCACTGTAGGACTACACACTACAAGACTACACACCACACGCTTCAGGACTCATTTATAACAGGACTACTGTAAAGCAAAACAGGCTTCAGGACTACTGTAAAACATAACAGGCTTCAGGACTACTGTAAAACATAACAGGCTTCAGGACTACTGTAAAACATAACAGGCTTCAGGACTACTGTAAAACATAACAGGCTCCGGACTACTGTACAACAGGCTTCAGGACTAGTGTAAAACATAACAGGCTTCAGGACGACTGTAAAACATAACAGGCTTCAGGACTACTGTAAAACATAACAGGCTCAGGACTAATGTAAAACAACAGAATTCAGGCTTACTGTAAAACACAATAGGCTCAGGACTAATGTGAAACACTACAGGGTCTGGGCCTCGTTTCCCGATAACAATGGATCCACGTTCGTACGATCATTCTCACGATGGATCTTGCGAACCATCGTGAATTTCTTTGGAGCGTGTCACAAAACTCTGCTTAACATGAACCCGCTTGCACTGCGCTAACAATGTTCGTAGGATTGTAACTGTCTACTGACACAGTGCTGAAATGGGCTCCGTAGGAGGGGGAGACGCAGGAATCTCGCAGGAAAATGGGGTTAAAAAGGGTTAAAATATCTCCCCATCAAGGCCAACAACAGAGTAGCCTACAAAAAGAATAGACTACAATAATATGAATGCTCAAGATATTAAAATACAATTGATTAGGCTTTTTTTTTTTCACTGCATTTTCCCCCTGGAATAATTCCATATTACAAAAATCTAAAATAGCTTGTGTGACAACTACATTTATCTTAATGTGCTGATTTCTGAAACATGCTTTGCGCAGCAAAGAGAGCCGACTTTATCTGATTTCGCATAAGGTTTCATTGATTGGCGCACACTCGCTAGTCTAGAATATTTGTAGACATTAAAATCATTATCATTCAAACGTAGAAGCTAGGCATTGACACACGGCTATTGCTGACCCGATTAGGAGAGCTTGGTCTAGATCCTGCCCATATTGTTGGGCAGGATGATGTAGGCTATAGGTCTTTTTACACTGCCAATGCGGTTTGGTCGCAGCTTGGCACGACCAGTGATTTCACCTTCTTATCTCAAGTTTCCTGTATAAAACCGAGGGGGTCAAATCCCCCGTCAGTCACGGCGCGGGCTTTATTGGTTCACTGGAGAAGGCGGGGCAGCGCACAGAGTCTACACCTCTTCAGAATAATTTGCATTACTGCATACTCCCTTATGTATTAATTTTTTTATGAATAAAGACACCCACATGCAATAATGAGTTCACGTCTGAGTGTAGACTACAAACGCGATTAACTATGGACAGGGATGTTCGTTACTGTCTAGTGAACTTCATCACACCGAAGCGCCTACAGTGCTTAATGCAAACAAAAACGCCTGCAGAAATTCTTGGAATCATTTGATTTTATTATATGCCTTGTGACGTGGCGTTTGATCGGTACATTTCGGCTGCGCATGTATTTTTTTGTATTTCTTACAAGGCAACCCTCTCACAAGGCATAGGCTATAATAAAATCAAATGATTCCATTGCTCTTGTGTGGGAGGTCGCTTTCGAGCTGCACTTGTGTCTCCCCTCTGATTTTAATTCAACCATCGTGGTTAAAATGTCCTCATATTGATCAATGACAGAAGACATAGCCTACTCTACACGAATCATGCCGAGACCAGCGGGTTTCGGAGAATTTCTGCAGGTGTTTTTGTTGCAATTGTTAAAGCACTGTAGGCACTTTGGTGAGGCTGTGATGAAGTTCATTATTTATTGGACCGTGTCTAGACAGTTACAAACATCTACAAACATCCCTGACAGTGCACAATGGCCAAGTTGAGAGCGTGGTTTCTGCAGTGAACGTAGACTGCTGCGGGAAACTGTGCTGCGATGCGTGCCTGAAAGCTGCGCGCTTTCCCGCTGGCGAACGGGGAATTTGACCCCCTCGGTTTTACAAGGGAAACTTGAGATACTGCCAAGCTGCGACCGAACCGGCTTGGCAGTGTAAAAAGACCTATAGCCTTCATCATCCTGCCCAACAATATAGGCAGGATCTAGACCAAGTTCTCCTAATCGTGTCGGCAATGGCCGTGTGTCAATGCCCAGCCTCTGCGTTTGAATGATACTGAATTAATGGAATGTTGCATTTTTAATGCTTACACCAAAGATTCTAGACAAGAGAGTGCGCGCCAATCAATGAAACCTTATGCGGAATCAGATGAAGTCGGCTCTCTTTGCTGCGCAAAGCATGTTTCAGAAATCAGCACATTAAGATAAATGTAGTTGTCACACAAGCTATTTTAGATTTTTGTAATATGGAATTATTTCAGGGGTGAAAATGCCGTGAAAAAATGTACCCACAGTGTGTTCAGAATTAGGACTGCATATGTCGGCCTAGGCCTAATCAATTGTGTTTTAATATCTTTAGCATTCATGCTATTGCAGTCTATTCTTTTCGTAGGCTACTCTGCTGTTGGCCTTGATGGTGAGATATTTTAACCCTTTTTAACCCCATTTTCCTGCGACATTCCTGCGTCTCCCCCTCCTACGGAGCCCATTTCAGCACTGTGTCAGTAGACAGTTACAATCCTACGAATGTCGTGAGTGCAGTAAACGCGTGTTTATGTTAAGAGGAGTTTTGGGAAACGCTCCAAAGAAATTTACGATGGATCACAAGATCCATCGTGAGAATGATCGTACGAACGTCGATCCATCGTTACCGGGAAACGGGGCCCAGGACTAATGTAGAGCACAACAGCTTCGGGACTACTGTCAAACACAACAGGCTCAGGACTAAGGTAAAACAGGCTCAGGAATAATGTTAAACACAACAGGCTCAGGACTAAGGTAAAACAGGCTCAGGAATAATGTAAAACACAACAGGCTCAGGACTAAGGTAAAACAGGCTCAGGACTAATGTATAACACAACAGGCTTTAGGACTACTGTAAGTTGGCGTTTGTAGTAGGTGAACCACCACTCACTCCAGCTCCTCAAAGTCCACGTCGCTATTGTCCATGCTGGCGGCGGGCGTGGTGACGGGGCTGTCCGACGAGGAGGACAGGGTGCGCAGGCGGTTGGGAGGGTAGCGCAGCGAGCGCTGGCGGATGCTGTCCCTCCTGGACAGGTACTGGATCATCCTCTGGGCGTAGTAGGCTGCAGGGGAGAGTCTGAGCACAGCGGCACACCGGGTCAGAGACACTCAAACACGCATCGCAAAAAACAGTTCAGAGTATTGGAACAAGGGACAGCAGGTGTAATGGGCTACAGGTGAAATAGGTGTAGCAGTGCAGGAGGTGTAGCAGTGCAGGAGGTGTAGCAGTGCAGGAGGTGTAGCAGTACCTTGCCGGGTCGGGGTAGATGGGGTGGTCTCGGGACCCGGCCATATCGTAGCGGGACAGGGACAGCCAGGAGGACTCCAGCAGCCTCCTGTATTCAACACAAACCACCACTCAGTAATCCCTCCAGACAGGGGCGGGGGAGGGGAGGCGGGCGGGGGTCCCTACCTCCGCAGGGAGTCCTCGTCGGGGGGCTCCACCGGCATCTCCTGGGCCATGGGGTCGGGCTGCTCGGGGGGGCGCCGCGCCCCCGCCTGCCGGTACACCCGCTCCCAGCCCAGGCTCTCCTGGTTGAACACCAGGTTCACCTCCGGGCTACCGGGGGCGGGGCTGCCGGGGTAAGCCACGCCCACGCCTCCCACGACGCCTCCCCCGGCTCCTGCGGAGGGCAGGGGCTCGTTGCCCAGGGCAGGGCCCCTCCTGTCGTGGGCCGGCTCCTCCGGCCCCCTCTGGCCCTCCTCATGGGGCCACAGGGGGGCGGCGGCGGGCTGGGGGTCCCCGGCGGCGGTGGAGGAGGTCTGGGCGGTGCGCTCCCAGCGCTGGGAGTCCTGGTTGAAGGTCAGCAGGTTGTGGCACGCCCGGCAGCGGTTCAGGTGGGCGCGGGACCCCGAGGGCCGGCCCCCTGAGGGCCCGGGGGGGTGGAGGTGGGTGCGGGCGGGGGGGCGCGTCCCGGAGGGGGGCGGGGGGTGGAGGTGTGTGCGTGCAGAGGGCCGGCTGCCCGAGGCCCCGGGGGGGAGGAGGCAGCCCTCGGGGGCGGGGGGCGGGGGCGGGGGCGGGGGCTGGTAGTGGATGATAGTGGGGTGTGCAGGGGCCCCGGACGGCCCCGCCCGGTCCGGCTCCATGTTGTTGTTGAGCAGCTCCTGGCCGGGCTCCTGGGGGCCGGGGGCCTCTGGGTCCTGGCCACGGTCGAACTCCATAAAGTAGCGGCTCAGGTTGCACTGCAGCACGTTGCGGAACGCCGCCGAGTTGCCCCGCCCCCCGTCCCAGAAGGGGTGGTGCCCCCCGCTGGTCCCGGCCCCGCCCCCTCGGCCCAGGGAGGCCCCGGGGCCCGACTCCGACCCGCGGGCCTGGGAGCCCCGCCCCTCGGTGGCAGAGGTGTAGACGGGCGCCTGGGAGGAGGAGTCCTGCTGCCGGACCACCGACACCGGGGAGGAGAGGGAGGAGTCGTGCTGACGGAGCACTGACAGCAGGCTGACGGAGGAGGAGCAGCTGGTGCGGGGGGGCAGCATGCCCCCGGACAGCCCCCCCGCGCCGCTCAGGGGGCGGGGCCAGCCGGCCAGCCGGGCGGAGGGGTGGGGCTCCAGCGGCTGGCTAGCGGGGGGGCTGGGGTTATAGTAGACGGAGGTGAAGGCGGAGGGCCGCTCCGACGGGGGGCGGGGCTCCGTGCGGGCGGAGGAGAAGGAGGAGGCGGGGAGGGGGGGGTCCGCCACCAGGCGGGGGTCAGAGGGGATCCCGGGGGGGATGTCCGGTCCAAGGGAAGAACTATGATTGGCCGAGCAGCGGGAGCACAGACAGACCATGCCAAGGTGCTGGGTGCAGCCCGGGTAGGCCTGGCCATGGAGGGGGTCCGGGAACTGCATCCCGGGGGGCACGCCAGGGGGGTCCCCCAGGGAGGGCCCGGGGTCCCCCCCGCCCCGCGGCGCCTCGCCCCCCTGGCCCGGCGAGGTGCGGGACGACAGGATGTGGAGGAAGTTGTGCAGGATGGGGGTCCGGCGCACGGGCTGGGAGGGCAGGAAGGAGCGCTGGCGGAACAGCGGCATCTCCACGCTGTCCATCGGGACCTCCGCGTCCTCCTCGCTCTGACACAGGGAACACAACGTTACACATACACACGCACACACACACACGCCTTCTCTACTGGCCCCTGGGGGTCCTCACCTGCTGGTTGGAGGGGTTCACGATGGCCGTCAGCAGGTTGTGTCCCAGGGGGTCGAACCTCACCAACCTGGAACAGAGACACAGGTTATCACGGGCTCTCACTCCTTAATTCAGCCATTCACACACACATCAGCTCACTGATGTTCAGGTGCTGCTGAGCATAGAGTCGCGGGGGGGGGGTGATCCATCCAGAGACCCCAGCCTGTCGGGGTGTGGACCCTCCGACCGTTTAGAGGGGGGTCCACACTGAGGACCCCCCCAGCAGCTCTTCCTCCCATGCGTGTGTCTGCTAATGGTCCCACCTGACTCTCTCTGTGTCGCTGGCGGTCTTGACCACGGCGAAGGGTTCTGGCCGGCTCCAGTCCCAGAAGTGCAGCTCGTTGTTGGTGGCGATGAGCAGCAGCTGGGCGGTGGGGTGGAAGGCCAGCGAGGCGATGGCCACGTTGCTGTCCGTGAACCAGCTCTCACTGCCGCCCTGCAGATACAAAGCGCCACGTCATATAGCCACGCCCGAACACCGCTGAGGCTACAGTGCTAGCCGCTGATACACTTCACTATGAAGGCTAATGCTACTTCGTTAGCCTCAGTACAATACCACAACCATGTAGGCTAATGTGAGCCACGTAGAACGAGGAGTAGGGCAGTATTACCACAGTAGCCCATACAAAATAACACATAAATATACAAATACCGAGCTTCCAGACAGTAATACAGTAAGCAGGTGCTAGTACTCACATGGAGGCACTAGTACTCACATGGAGGTCCCAGTACTACTGTAATGTGGCAGCAGGTACTAGTACTCACATGGTGGTCCTAGTACTACAGTAATGTGTCAGCAGCAGGTAATAGTACTCACATGCAGGTCCCAGATGCGTACTTCCCCGTCCAGACAGCCCGAGGCCACCAGGCCGGGGATGGAGGGGTGAAAGGTCACGCACCAGGGGGTCCGGCGGTGCCCAACAAGCGAGTGGAGGCACTTCCCCGTCTTCACCTCCGTGATGTAGATGTTGTGGTTGACGTGGGTGGAGGCCATGAGGGTGCTGGGGGACAACAGCTGTTAGACCCGAGCCCAGCACTAGCGAATCCCAGCACTAGACTAGACTAGAGGAGCTCAGCACTAGACTAGAGGAGCCCAGCACTAGAATAGAGGAGCCCAGCACTAGACTAGACTAGAGGAGCCCAGCACTAGACTAGACTAGAGGAGCCCAGCACTAGACTAGACTAGAGGAGCCCAGCACTAGAATAGACTAGAGGAGCCCAGCACTAGAATAGAGGAGCCCAGCACTAGAATAGAGGAGCCCAGCACTAGAATAGAGGAGCCCAGCACTAGAATAGACTAGAGGAGCCCAGCACTAGAATAGACTAGAGGAGCCCAGCACTAGAATAGACTAGAGGAGCCCAGCACTAGAATAGACTAGAGGAGCCCAGCACTAGAATAGACTAGAGGAGCCCAGCACTAGAATAGACTAGAGGAGCCCAGCACTAGAATAGACTAGAGGAGCCCAGCACTAGACTAGACTAGAGGAGCCCAGCACTAGACTAGACTAGAGGAGCCCAGCACTAGACTAGACTAGAGGAGCCCAGCACTAGAATAGACTAGAGGAGCCCAGCACTAGACTAGACTAGAGGAGCCCAGCACTAGAATAGACTAGAGGAGCCCAGCACTAGACTAGACTAGAGGAGCCCAGCACTAGACTAGACTAGACTAGAGGAGCCCAGCACTAGACTAGACTAGAGGAGCCCAGCACTAGACTAGACTAGAGGAGCCCAGCACTAGAATAGACTAGAGGAGCCCAGCACTAGAATAGACTAGAGGAGCCCAGCACTAGAATAGACTAGAGGAGTCCAGCACTAGAATAGACTAGAGGAGCCCAGCACTAGACTAGACTAGAGGAGCCCAGCACTAGACTAGACTAGAGGAGCCCAGCACTAGACTAGACTAGAGGAGCCCAGCACTAGACTAGACTAGAGGAGCCCAGCACTAGACTAGACTAGAGGAGCCAGCACTAGACTAGACTAGAGGAGCCCAGCACTAGACTAGACTAGAGGAGCCCAGCACTAGACTAGAGGAGCCCAGCACTAGACTAGAGGAGCCCAGCACTAGACTAGAGGAGCCCAGCACTAGACTAGAGGAGCCCAGCACTAGACTAGAGGAGCCCAGCACTAGACTAGAGGAGCCCAGCACTAGACTAGAGGAGCCCAGCACTAGAATAGAGGAGCCCAGCACTAGAATAGAGGAGCCCAGCACTAGAATAGAGGAGCCCAGCACTAGAATAGAGGAGCCCAGCACTAGAATAGAGGAGCCCAGCACTAGAATAGAGGAGCCCAGCACTAGACTAGAGGAGCCCAGGACTAGACTAGAGGAGCCCAGGACTAGACTAGAGGAGCCCAGCACTAGAATAGAGGAGCCCAGCACTAGAATAGAGGAGCCCAGCACTAGACTAGAGGAGCCCAGCACTAGACTAGAGGAGCCCAGCACTAGACTAGAGGAGCCCAGCACTAGACTAGAGGGGCCCAGCACTAGACTAGAGGGGCCCAGCACTAGACTAGACTAGAGGAGCCCAGCACTAGACTAGACTAGAGGAGCCCAGCAAACATCTGACACAAGTATTACAAATCCAATCAAGTTAAATTACACATTTGAATAAACAACAATAGAGCGTAACAGTGACCGCCCCCTTTTTGAACAGCTCTGGTTCCGGAAGTAAATTTCCCATTAATTTTCTCCATTGACTTTTCGGAAATTCGTATATAAAAGAGTTTTAGACCTGGAACCAAGCCAATTGTTCGTCTTGGTAGTCGTGACCATAAAACATTTGATTCTGGGCAGAAAAAAATAGGAAAACGGAAGAAAAGGCAAAGGTAGAAAACTTTGTACATTACTTAAGTGAACGAGTGAAGGAACTACTCATCCCATAAACCATTGCGAACCTTTTCGCAATGGTTCCAACACAATAGTAGTGCATAGTAGTGCATAGCGTTGTCATCGACATGGTACGTCTCTTCGTTGCTTACTGCAGTGACGCGTAATAACATTTCTCTGGGTGCTGGCCGCGGTCGAACTCCATAAAGTAGCGGCTCAGGTATAATAATCGTTTTTAATACATGTCAATTCAGTGTCGTATTCCAGTTACTTGATCATTCAACATTATGTATTCCTATGCTTTTATATTATCATAATTACTAAAAAAGCACTGCTAGTGCTACATCATATATTATTTTCTTTTTATCATATATTCTATAGCAACATATTTTTCAACATGTATACTATACATGTTGAAAAATATGTTGACATAGAATATATGAGGAAATGAGCTATAATAGCTTATTTCCTCTCCAACTCTAACCACAACTCTTTTCCTTAATCCCATGGTAACAGCGAGCTCCACCAATTAAATTAAGTGTAGTTGTTACAATGACATCGCGAATAAATAGTGTTTTCTAAAAACTAAACGTTGCCCGTTTAACTTGTGGTTTCTGCAGGAGCATAAAACATCGATTCACAATATATCGGCGCGTGGTAGGAACATCACAGCTTTTAATCAAAACCTATGTGTGAGAAAATGTATGTGATTTTTACTTCCGGATCTATACTGTTATGCTCTGTTTAGACGTACATGATACGCATGTTATTTATATTGAGAAATGCTGATGCAATGTAGAGCTCACAAACAGAGCTCACAGAAGTAGAGTTAAAGCGGTAGAGCCTCACCGGTCGGGGCTGAAGGCCAACAGGAACGTTGATCGAGGGCTGTCTGGCAGCTCCACTTTCTGTTACACAAAAACACACAAAACGTCTGTTAACACACACACACACAACCTTCCAGTTAACAGAGACACACAGACACACACACACACACTTCCAGTTAACACACACACACACAACCTTCCAGTTAACAGAGACACACAGACACACACACACACTTCCAGTTAACACACACACACACACACACACACACACACACACACACACACACACACACACACACAAACCTTCCAGTTAACACACACACACACAACCTTCCAGTTGACAAACACACAACCTTCTAGTTACACAAGGTATTTCTGAGTGAGCATTCCCTACTGGTTCTATCCCTAGTGAGCGTTGCCTACTGGTTCTGTTACCTCCTGGTTCTGTTACCTCCTGGTTCTCTAACCTCCTGGTTCTCTTACCTCCTGGTTCTCTTACCTCCTGGTTCTGTTACCTCCTGGTTCTGTTACCTCCTGGTTCTGTTACCTCCTGGTTCTCTAACCTCCAGGTTCTCTAACCTCCTGGTTCTCTAACCTCCTGGTTCTCTTACCTCCTGGTTCTCTTACCTCCTGGTTCTGTTACCTCCTGGTTCTTTTACCTCCTGGTTCTCTTACCTCCTGGTTCTGTTACCTCCTGGTTCTGTTACCTCCTGGTTCTGTTACCTCCTGGTTCTGTTACCTCCTGGTTCTGTTACCTCCTAGTTCTCTCCCTAGTGAGCGTTAACTCCTGGTTCTGTTGCCTACTGGTCCTGTTGCCTTCTGGTCGCCCCCTAGAGAGTTACCAACTGGTCTGTTACCGACTGATTTGTTACCTACTGGTCTGTTACCGACTGGTTCTCTCCCTAGTGAGCGTTACCTACTGGTCTGTTACAGACTGGTCTGTTACCTACTGGTTCCCTCCCTAGTGAGCGTTACCTACTGGTCTGTTACCCACTGGTTATCTCCCAGTGAGCATTACCTGGCTCTGCCATTTCATCCAGCGCAGCTTCTCCTCCACCAGCTGCTGAAGGAGGCGCTGGGAGCTGAGGTTGGAGGAGCCGCGCTCCCTGCTGGACAGGATGCGGACCGAGTTCCTGTGGTAGGACGCCATTCTACAGCGGGCTGGGGAACCACCTCAGAGCGCCCTCACTGCTGCCAGGCAACACCTAGACTGGGAGGAGGAGCAGGGAGATCAGAACCCCATCACCCCCAGACCACCTGGAGACGTCACACCAGTGGGCTGGACTGGTTCCCCTCATGTCCTCACTCCAGGCCCCTGGATTCTACCGATACAATATGACAAGGCAATACCTCCAGATCTGTGAGTCCTGATGTGCAAGAAAAGAGCAATTCTGAAGCATTTTGCAGTAGCAATTTCTTTCCTCTGCGAATGTCATCATCTTGTCCTGTACCTTTATACAGAATTGAATAATTGACATTTCAACTAACTAATATACTAACTAATTAACTAATATAACTAATCCAATAAAGAACATCCTTCTCATTTTAAATATTGGCCATACGAGGTGTAACCGACTACATGTCTCCACTATAAGTCAGTCTGCAGAGTGTGCGAAGTCTATTTTAAGAAGAAGTGGTTAGACCCAGCAAGCCTGGCCTTTATCAAACATTAGAAAGACACACAACATCTAAAGCATCTTAGGGGGACGCTTGGTGCAATATAAACCTTGTATGGGGTTTTTAATTCCCAGTATAACATGCATCCCTCCGATCAGAATCAAAGAATCAAACCAGTCCAGCATTAGTGTGAGTTCATTAAGATCAGACCGGCTGCTTTACACCACATCCATATTAGAACACTTATTCCAGTACACAAATACCCAGTATAAACCCTACAGCAGTACACACATCCCAGCATAACCCTTACACCAGTACACATCCCAGCATAACCCTCACACCAGTACTCACATCCCAGTATAACCTTTACACCAGTACACACATCCCAGTATAACCCTTACACCAGTACACACATCCAAGTATAACCCTTACACCAGTACACACATCCCAGAATAACCCTTACACCAGTACAAACATCCCATTATAACCCTCGCAGCAGTACACACATCCCAGCATAACCCTTACACCAGTACACACATCCCAGCATAACCCTCACACCAGTACTCACATCCCAGTATAACCTTGACACCAGTACACACATCCCAGTATAACCCTTACACCAGTACACACATCCAAGTATAACCCTTACACCAGAACACACATCCCAGTATAACCCATACTCCAGTACAAACATCCCAGTATAGCCCTTACACCAGTACACCCATCCATAGTATAACCCTTACACCAGTACACCCATCCTAGTATAACCCTTACACCAGTACAAACATCCCAGTATAACCCTTACCCCGGTACACCCATCCTAGTATAACCCTTACACCAGTACACCCATCCTAGTATAACCCTTACACCAGTACACACATCCCAGTATAACCCTTACACCAGTACATATATCCCAGAGTAACCCTTACACCAGTACATATATCCTAGTATAACCCTTACACCAGTACATACATCCCAGTATAACCCTACACCAGTTAAACGCAGCGTCGGCCCACTTCATTAACACACACACAACCCACGGATACACAGCCTACACACAACCTACACGTAGGGTACCCATGACGTCCGTCGGACGGACGGTCACATCGCGCGGTGTTACCTTTCTTTCTCCCGTCTTTTAAGGATCATTTCCATCCCAGGAACGGATCCACCCAGCAGCGGTTAGCGGTAGCCTTGCTAGCTATAGCTAGGCTAGCTGTAGCTGTTAGCTCCAGCTCTGCTTCGTCCAACCGGAGGAAATGGAGCTTCAATCAAATCATAAAACCCGAGCATCGACGTCGGTAGTGTGTGTCTCCGCTACTGCCCGCCGGTCAACATCCCGATAGTATCCATCGTGTCTCTCAAAGCGCTGGAAAGAAAATATCGCCGAGTGCTACGAGGCTAATAGCTAGCGTGTGTAGCCGTGAGAGGAAACACTGGAGACAGGCGAGGTAGCGGAGCGCAGAGCCATTTGAGACAGGCAAGGCAGAGGAGCGCAGAGCCACTGGAGACAGGCAAGATCGAGGAGGGCAGCCACTGGAGACAGGCGAGATAGAGGAGGGCAGAGCCACTGGAGATAGAGGGCAGAGCCACTGGAGACTGGCAAGATAGAGGGGGGCAGAGCCATTGGAGACAGGAGTGCATAGCCACTGGAGACAGGCGAGTTAGAGCAGCAGAGCCGCCAATCCTAGAGCGGCTGCTGCTGTCACATCTTTGACATTATACTCACACTCATGTGGAATAATAAAACAACACTTCTAGGAACGATATCATTACTAGTATTATATTTTACTATACATGATCAATATCGATATCCTTAGAACTCTGGTGGAGAGCTGATAGAACATGTTGAGCTGCAGAGGGTTAGTCCTACGGCTCTACTCTTACCATCACACAGGGAGGCGCTGTGGTCCGCTCTGGACGGCAGCAGCTCTTTGGCCGTCAGAAGGCTCTGTCTCATGAACGGAGGCTCATTGCTATACAAATCCTTTATTAACTCAAACACTTAACATCGAACAACAAATAAGGAAGTTTCTCTGTAAGACATACCAAAAATAATAACCACATTTTAGAAAACGACAAGAACAAGGATTCGCTCCTGAAGACTGGAGACTGGTGATAGGACCACAGGCTGGACCCAGCCATTCCGAACCGAGCTTGGCTTCAACAAACAACCAATCGCAGTAGTCCAGGAGGAAGCAGCAGGAGGAGCTGTGATGTTTCATTCATCACAGCTGTCGCTGTCACTGGACTCCAGGACGTAGCCACACTCCTCCCCCGTGTCCTCAACGAAGCAGACGCCTGCAGGACACACACACCCATAAACCATCACACACCAGTCACCACACCCATCACACCTACTGGTCAGGCCTGTATCTCCAGGTATATAACCTGCATCTCCAGGTATATAGGCCTGTATCTCCAGGCATATATATAACCTGCATCTCCAGGCATATAACCTGCATCTCCAGGCATATAGGCCTGTATCTCCAGGTATATAGGCCTGTATCTCCAGGTATATAACCTGTATCTCCAGGTATATAGGCCTGTATCTCCAGGCATATATATAACCTGCATCTCCAGGCATATAACCTGCATCTCCAGGCATATAGGCCTGCATCTCCAGGCATACAGGCCTGTATCTCCAGGCATACAGGCCTGCATCTCCAGGTATACAGGCCTGTATCTCCAGGTATACAGGCCTTTGAGGGAGGGATCTCCATACCGCGGTGTGTTGCATCCTCCTTCTCCTCCTCCTCCTCCCAGTGTTCCAGGTCATAACTCACCAAAGGGTTCTGGGGGGAGATGACAATCAGGCCCATACGCTAGGCAAAAGTATGTGTTGTCATGGTGATGGCGTTGCCTTGAGTAGTCATGAGATAAGATGGTGCCGTGGTGGTTTGATGGTTTATGTTGTCATGGGAACCTTGTGAGTCAGCAGCTGGTTCCAGCGGGTGGCCGGTTCCTTGATCAGCAGCAGAACCGGCTGGCGGCCCCTGAGGGTCCAGCTGCAGGCGGCCGGAGCCACAGTCCCGGAGAGGGCCAGGTCGGCCTGGAACCACCGGCCCCCCACACTGCCGCTGCACCCACACACACACAGACACACAGTCATCACCATGACATCTAGTCGGTGAGATGCTCAGGGGTCAGGGTTCAGCTGACCTGTAGAGGACCCGGTCCGGGTAGAAGTCACATGTCTGCTGCTCCGGGTCGGTTAGCTTCAGGGTTACCACCACCCGGTCGGCCGTGTCGTACCACCTGACCTGGGGGTGGAGCCTAACACAACCAATCCCATCAGGACCTGGTACAACCTGACCTGGGGGTGGAGCCTAACACAACCAATCCCATCAGGCCATTGTACCACCTGACCTGGGGGTGGAGCCTAACACAACAAATCCCATCAGGACCTGGTACAACCTGACCTGGGGGTGGAGCCTAACGCAACCAATCCCATCAGGCCATTGTACCACCTGACCTGGGGGTGGAGCCTAACACAACCAATCCCATCAGGCCCTGGTACAACCTGACCTGGGGGTGGAGCCTAACGCAACCAATCCCATCAGGCCCTTGTACCACCTGACCTTGGGGTAGAGCCTAACCCAACCAATCCCATCAGGCCCTGGTACCACCTGACCAGGGGGTGGAGCCTAATAACCAATCACTTCAGGGTTACTGTGCGTTAACACCAAAAGCTGTAAAGCGTTTTGAGCGATAAACGCCCATTCACTTTCTATTAGACATAAGCGAAAAGGCGATAGGAGTGATAAAACGCTTGAGCGATACCTTTAAAGCTGTGAAGCTGTAAATGAGAGTTGAAAACAGCTCAACTCTATGCAAATTAGCTAGTAGCGTTTCGGCTGTAAATGACCAATCGGAATGTAGATGTCTCTTGCTGGCGTGGGTCTCAGTAAACATACGCGAGAACCTTAGTTCCTAGTTCCAACCACACATTTGTTCCTTCATCATGGTGCGTGAGATTTTGAGTTGCGTGTCCCGAGCTCAAATTTCCCGGTTTCCACTAACCACTATCCCCTTTTGTCCGTGATTGCATAGCCAACGTGGTCTTATTATAGCTCGATCATTAACTAAAAAACACATAAAGAATAAAGCATCCAGCATATGATTTCAACAATGTATGAGCGCATACGCAATCCGCAGCAGACGAGCGGTGGGTGGAGATGTGCGGGCATTTCAGAAGCAGGGAGATAACGAACAAAAATCTATTTCTAATTTGTCAGTTTGCCGTGTGTCTGCCTGGCACAGATGCTCCCGTTGAGGGGATCTTTTCCATAATAAACAATACTACACACACATACGCAATAGCAATCAACTAAGCTATAATCTAGCATGTAAGCAATCGCTCCATTAATTAGCTATTCAGTGTTTCATGTATTTATGCTTATTATTCTTTTTCTATTGACCAAACTTAGGACTATCTTGTGTTTTTGTAGCTCGGCATCAGCAGCAGCACTTGCCTCAACTACGAGCGTGCAGACAAAAGGCGCGGCTCCTTTAAATGGAAAAGCAAAATCGCAAGAGCGATATGAGCTGTAAATATTTTGGACAGCGTTGCGTTTTGAGCTATTCGGCGATTTTGCATCGTTTACAGCTTTTGGTGTGAACGTACAGTTAGGGTTAGAAGCCAGTAGCCAGAGGATCATTAACCCCTTCAGGTTGTGTTAGTAGAGGATCATTAACCCCTTCAGGGTGTGTTAGAGGATCATTAACCCCTTCAGGGTGTGTTAGTAGAGGATCATTAACCCCTTCAGGGTGTTAGTAGAGGATCATTAACCCCTTCAGGGTGTGTTAGTGGATCATTAACCCCTTCAGGGTGTGTTAGTGGAGGATCATTAACCCCTTCAGGGTGTGTTAGTAGAGGATCATTAACCCCTTCAAGGTGTTAGTAGAGGATCATTAACCCCTTCAGGGTGTGTTAGTAGAGGATCACTAACCCCTTCAGGTTGTGTTAGAGGATCATTAACCCCTTCAGGGTGTGTTAGAAGAGGATCATTAACCCCTTCAGGGTGTGTTAGAGGATCATTAACCCCTTCAGGTTGTGTTAGTAGAGGATCATTAACCCCTTCAGGGTGTGTTAGTAGAGGATCATTAACCCCTTCAGGGTGTGATGAAGAGGATCATTAACCCCTTCAGGGTGTGATGAAGAGGATCATTAACCCCTTCAGGGTGTGTTAGAAGAGGATCATTAACCCCTTCAGGGTGTGTTAGAAGAGGATCATTAACCCCTTCAGGGTGTGATGAAGAGGATCATTAACCCCTGCAGGGTTAGTAGAGGATTATTAACCCCTTCAGGGTGTGATGAAGAGGATCATTAACCCCTTCAGGGTGTGTTAGTGAAGAGGACCATTAACCCCTTCAGGGTGTGATGAAGAGGATCATTAAACCCTTCAGGGTGTGTTAGAAGAGGATCATTAACCCCTTCAGGGTGTGTTAGAAGAGGATCATTAACCCCTTCAGGGTGTGATGAAGAGGATAATTAACCCCATCAGGTTGTGTTGAAGAGGATCATTAACCCCTTCAGGGTGTTTAGCCCCGGTCAGGTGACTCTAGTGTTCTACCTGCTCATTGGCCCAGGGCTTCCTGGTACATCAGCTCTGATTGGTCCACCACCTCCACTCATCTGATCCTCTGGGGGGCCGTCCACAGTTCCCTGGAGGGGCTGGTCTTCAGAGCATTCTGGACCAGGGGTCTCCTGCTCGCTGGTCTGGGAGGGGTAGGGTCTGGACTCTGCTGCCTCCAGCGTCTCCTTCGGAGGCCCTGGCGGTCTAGACCCCCCTCTGGGTCCCGGGACAGGACTTAGTTAGCTCAGGACTAAACCATGTAGACCTCAGCCTTTAGACCCAGTTTCTTTAGACCCATTCTCACCCAAACATCTGATCCATGTCTGCCTGGGATGCGGCCCCGCCCCCCTGACACAGGTCCTTGAGCAGCGCTAGATGCTCAGGGTTGCTGGTTCCCTTCCCAGTGTCCAGAATCAAGCGGCGCACATCGTGGTCGTTAATGCAGGTCTTTACCCCTGGGACCGAGCGCACTTTGACCTCAAAGAGAAACATAATAAGAGCCAAAGTTTAACCACTAAGGCAACTAGAGACTAAGTTTAACCACTAACCAGAGACTAGGTGCAACCACCCAACACAACCAGAGTCTAAGTTTAACCACTAAGGCAACCAGAGACTAAGTTCAACCAGTAAGGCAACCAGAGACTAAGTTTAACCACTCACCAGAGACTAGGTTGAACCACTAACAAGAGACTAAGTTTAACCACTAACCAGAAACTAGGTCAATCACTCACCAGAGACTAGGTTGAACCACTAACTAGAGACTAAGTTTAATCACTAACCAGAGACTAGGTTTAACCACTAAAGGTACGGCCACACTGAACGCGTTACGCACGTTAGAGGCATAGAAAATTTGCATTTCTGCATAGGAACCATTGGTATAGGCGCGTAGATGCTTTACATGCACAAAGCAGCTCGTTAGGCGCATTAGACGCGTTTTATGCACCTAAATAACGCGCCCAACGCACCAACGCGCGGAGTTCAAAAAATTGAACTTTTTACGCTCCTACGTGTGACGCTTAGCCGCAATCCGACCCGCGGGCCGGGTCGGGACGATATTTCCCACCACTATCCTCGGGCCGGGTCGGGCTGGGCCTTTGATCGAGCGTTTGTGTTTTTTTTTTTAATCATTGCTTTATTGGCCTAATCTGAGGAGAAATCTATGCCATAAACAGAAATATTATAGGCCTTTATTACACGGGTCTTCTCAATGCTGTGGAACGCTCCGTTTACTTGCATGGGTAGTAGTCAGGTAACTTGTCAACCCCACGTCTTCGGTTGCTAAGCGACGTCAATGTCTTTGGCAGACTATTTCTCTGCTGATCAACACTACGAATGCTGGTAACGAATAAATTGTAAAAAGACACACCATGTGAAGTTATTTTTGGCAAGTTTGGCAAGTAGCTGTGTAATAAGCGGGATAATGTATAGAATGTCGCCGGTCATTATCGAAAATAAGCCCCTTCAGGGCGAAGCAAGACACCTCCGCTGCGTGTCGGTGTCCTGTTCGCCCTGTCTGGGCTTATTTTCCCGATAATGAACGGCGTTCTATACATTATCCCTTACATATATATTTAGCAGAGTAGGCCTAAGTAAAAAAATTGTACAAAGTTACACATTTATTAAAAAGAATGTCGGGTGGAAATCGGGCTGGGGCTCATAATTACAATTATTGTGCCAGGCCGGGTCGGGCTTGGACATAACGTGCACGGGCTTGGGCCGGGTCGGGCTTGATTTTCTGGGCCCAATCTAAGCTCTATCATGCACCCAAACACGGCGGTGTTTGGGTTTCCTACTCTCCTCGAACTCCCACAACAAATACAGCGCAGCGATGGTGGTGATCTCAGCCATGTTTGTGGAGCAAAAGAAAAGTAGCGGGGGAAAATAAGTTTTGGGCGGGCTCATCTAGCTGCGTAGGCGCGTTGAACCATTTTTGTGACGCACAATGATCAAGCGTCAGGTTACGCGCGTAACGTGTTCAGTGTGGCCGTACCTTAAGACCTACCAGAGACTGATTCTTATCGTATAACTAATGCTCGAGTAAGCGTGCATCAAATCACGAGTTTCTCTTCAAGGTTGGAATCATCATCATAGATCATCATAGATAGAGTATTGATCAGATGAGTATTGATTTGATGCGATCAGAGGAGTATTCATCAGAGGATTATTGTTCAGTTGAGTATTAATCAGATGAGTATTAATGTGATAAGTATTGATTAGATGTGATCAGAGTATTGATCTGATGAGTATTGGGAGGTTACCATAGGGTCAAGGAACACTGTGTTCCCCAGACTGAAGACCACTCTGGCCTGGTGCTGATGACCTCTGACCTGCTGGCTGATGACCCTGGTTACCTGCTCACCAGCCCCACACACCCACACACACACACACACACACACACACACACACACACACACACACACACACACACACACACACACACACACACACACACACACACACGATTATTTGAGCTTATTAGATCCTGCTGTCCATCACTTATCCACACCTTCCCTTAATGTCCCATTAACCCTCCAATACACACCTAGACACACATGCAGATCAACCAACACACACTCACTAACACAGACCAACAAACACGTAACAGACAGACAGACCTCTGGGTTCCAGCTGGACTCTGAGTCGGTGGGCCGGACCCCACAGACCACCATCTCCACTGCCTGCTCTGGCAGCAGCTGGAGGTGGGCAGGAAGCTGGCGCAGCTGGTGGAACCTCACTTCCTGTTCCCGCCCCTCGTCCACCAGGCACACAGGGACCCCCAAGAACGGATCGCCTCTCTGCTGGGGCTCACACAGGACCCGCACCCTGACACACACACACAAACACACACGTTAACACACACGGACACACACACACACAGATATAATATAGAGCTGGTCCATCCCCGCTTCTAACTGGTCCAGACCTGTGGTAGCACTGGTTCTCCTTCAGGCCGTACAGCCCTCCCACCACCAGCTCCCCGGCGTCGGCGCTCTCCTCGCTGTAGTATGTCGCCATGGCAACCGACAGCTTCTCAAAGCTGTCGTCTGATTGGCTGAGGATGCGACCGCAGAACACAGAGGCCGTCTTGACGCAGAGCGGAAGAACCTTGGGACACAAAGTAATACGGGACTAATGAGTATCAAGGTGCATAGCAGACCACTTCACTTGGGGGGGGGGCTCTGAGGATGGGTGTGAGGTTGGGTGAGTCCTCTGAGGTGGGGTGCTCGAGGTGGGGGGGGGTCTGAGGTGGGGTGAGGTGCCTCTGAGGTGGGGTGAGGTGTCTCTGAGGTGGGGTGAAGAGTCTCTCAGGTGGGGGTGGTCTGAGGTGCCTCTGAGGAGGGGTGAAGAGTCTCTCAGGTGGGGTGAGGAGTCCTTGAGGTGGGGGCTGTCTGACGACAACAAAACATCACAGTATTGCGTTGATTCCATATCAGAAACACATTATAAAGGACAAATGACTTACAGAGCGGGACAGGAAGTGAGGATGAGGCTGGGAGGAAGTAGGGCTGGCCGATTAATCGAATTTTGAACGCGATTTTGAATTTTGCGTCAATCACAAAACTAATATAATTTAGTTTTCTATTTATTTTTTATATTAAATGTTTAATAGAAAGTGCAAAACAGCTGGATACATATCTGTACATTATTTTATATTTGAAAATTTTCTTTTTGAACATTTAGCTTATTTTTTTAAGGCGACATTTCTAAGTTCTCAGTTACAAAGTGTTTTTTGGGAAAAAATAATCGTTTGAATAAACGTGATTTCAATATTGACCAAAATATTCGTGATTATGATTTCTCCATAATCGAGCAGCCCTAGGGGGAAGTAGTACAGACCGTCAGGACGCCCGAGGCTGGTAGGAGGGACCGGTCCTGCTGGGGGTCAAACCGGTGTCTGTCTGGACACGAGGAACCGCGGCTGGACACACACAGGAAGGACGGGTTCAGTCACTTCCTTTCTCTCTGTATTTGACCAGTGTTATAGTTAGTGGTAGTTGACCAGTGGTGGTACTAGTGATAGTTAGTGGTAGTTTACCAGTGGTAGCAGCAGTCAGTTAGTGGTAGTTGAACAGCGGTGGTAGTAGTGATAGTAAGTGATAGCTGACCAGTGGTAATAGTAGTGATAGTTAGTGGTAGTTGTGTGTGACCAGCGGACCAGACCTGCAGAGCCCGAATCTCTTGAGAGCGATGCAGAGGGGCCGGCCGGCCCTGCTCAGCTCGTTGGCCAGCAGCACCCCCTGGGCGAAGGACAGCAGCTCGGGGGGCAGCAGGGCGGGGGTCCGCTCCAGGTAGCGCAGGACCCCCGGCACGTGGCAGGCGTTCCTCTCCGAGATGAGGAGCAGGGACTGGGGGGCCGGGGTCTTCTGATGCTGCTCCCAGCACCACCAAACAAACACGCAGGGGTCGTTACCAAGGAGCGTGGTTTGATGCCCAGAGGGGTGTGTTTTAATGAACATTTACATTTAGGGCATTTAGCAGACGCTTTTATAGGGGGTGTGGTTTGGTACAGAGGGGGTCTGGTTTGTATAGGGGAAGGGGTTTAGTACAGAGGGGGTGTGGTTTGTATAGGGGGTGTGGTTTGGTAAAGAGGGGCTGGGGTTTATAGTGTTTTATTAAAGGGGGTGGGGTTTGTATAGGGGTGTGGTTTTGTACAGAGGGGTGGAGTTTGGTACAGGGGGGTTTTGTATAATGGACTGGGTGGAGTTTGTATAATGGAGATAGAGGGGTGTAGTTATGTGGATCTAGGGGTGTGTTTATCTAAATTGGGGTGTGGTCAGCGGTCACCTGCTCCAGCAGGTTCCTGAAGTTGGCCGCCATGCTGAAGAGCCGGAAGCCAAACAGGCGGAGTGAAGGGGGGAAGCCGTAGTGGACCACGCAGGTGGCGTCCCGGACCCCCAGGGCCCGCACACACACATCCGTAGTGACTGAGGGCAAAGGTCACGCAGTACCAGGAGTCACACAAAGTCAAGCCTGACCTCAGATTCAGACCGGTTGTAAAGGACTAGATCTTAAAGGGCCCCGCTCTGAGGAGCCCCACAGGCCCTTTGAACACCGGCACATCTAGATGTATGATGGATAGATCAGCACCATGTGCTTCAGTCCACTGGTTATGCTGATAGGCCGATCCCTCCAGCATACAGTGGGGCAAAAAAGTATTTAGTCAGCCAACAATTGTGCAAGTTCTCCCACTTAAAAAGACGAGAGAGGCCTGTAATTTTCATCATAGGTAAACCTCAGCTATGAGAGACCAAATGAAAAAAAAAATCCAGAAAATCACATTGTCTGATTTTTTAAGAATTTATTTGCAAATTATGGTGGAAAATAAGTATTTGGTCACCTACAAACCAGCAAGATTTCTGGCTGTCACAGACCTGTAACTTCTTCTTTAAAAGGCTCCTCTGTCCTCCACTCGTTTCCTGTATTAATGGCACCTGTTTGAACTCCTTATGAGTATAAAAGACACCTGTCCACAACCTCAAACAGTCACACTCCAAACTCCACTATGGCCAAGACCAAAGAGCTGTCAAAGGACACCAGAAACACAATTGTAGACCTGCACCAGGCAGGGAAGTCTGAATCTGCAATAGGGAAGCAGCTTGGTGTGAAGAAATCAACTGTGGGAGCAATTATTAGGAAATGGAATACATACAAGACCACTGATAATCTCCCTCGATCTGGGGCTCCACGCAAGATCTCACCCTGTGGGGTCAAAATGATCACAAGAACGGTGAACAAAAATCCCAGAACCGAACGGGGGGACCTAGTGAATGACCTCCAGAGAGTTGGGACCAAAGTAACAAAGGCTACCATCACTAACACACTACGCCGCCAGGGACTCAAATCCTGCAGTGCCAGACGTGTCCCCCTGCTAAAGCCAGTGCATGTCCGGGCCCGTTTGAAGTTTGCTAGAGAGCATTTGGATGATCCAGAACAGGATTGGGAGAATGTCATATGGTCAGATGAAACCAAAATAGAACTTTTTGGTAAAAACTCAATTTGTCGTGTTTGGAGGAGAAAGAATGCTGAGTTG
The DNA here is from genome assembly GCF_949987615.1 of Pollachius pollachius. Lineage (NCBI taxonomy): Eukaryota > Metazoa > Chordata > Actinopteri > Gadiformes > Gadidae > Pollachius > Pollachius pollachius. The sequence continues at coordinate 11,760,708 of NC_136942.1, forward strand.
CATCCAAAGAACACCATACCTTAAGTGAAGCATGGGGGTGGAAACAACATGCTTTGGGGCTGTTTTTCTGCCAAGGGACCAGGACGTCTGATCCGTGTGACGGAAAGAATGAATGGGGCCATGTATCGTGAGATTTTGAGTGAAAACCTCCTTCCATCAGCAAGGGCACTGAAGATGAAACGTGGCTGGGTCTTTCAGCATGACAATGACCCCAAACACACCGCCCGGGCAACGAAGGAGTGGCTTCGTAAGAAGCATTTCAAGGTCCTGGAGTGGCCTAGCCAGTCTCCAGATCTCAACCCCATAGAAAATCTTTGGAGGGAGTTGAAAGTCTGTGTTGCCCAGCGAAGGCCCAAAAACATCACTGCTCTAGAGGAGATCTGCATGGAGGAATGGGCCAAAATACCAGCAGCAGTGTGTGAAAACCTTGTAAAGACTTACAGAAAACGTTTGACCTCTGTCATTGCCAACAAAGGGCATGTAACAAAGTATTGAGATGACCTTTTGTTATTGACCAAATACTCATTTTCCACCATAATTTGCAAATAAATTCTTTAAAAATCAGACAGTGATTTTCTAGATTTTTTTTCTTTCATTTTGTCTCTCATAGCTGAGGTATACCTATGATGAAAATTACAGGCCTCTCATCTTTTTAAGTGGGAGAACTTGCACAATTGGTGGCTGACTAAATACTTTTTTGCCCCACTGTACGTCACATTTACATTACATTTTACATTTAGGATGTTTAGCAGTTGCTTTTATTCAGAATGACTTACAGTAAGTACATTTTTAGAAGGAAGAGAAACAACAATATATCACTGTCGGAAAAGTAAGGATGTTCATAGAACCAAGTGCCAAGCACTAACAATCGCTAGGTTAACCCATTCCCCATATTCAACACAGATAGCTTAGCCTGGCTAACGCCAGACCTCATCTTAATCTACATTGAGATGAGGTCTGAGAACCACACATTTATTTTCTCGTATTTGAGGCGTGGTTTACGATTGCCAAGAGTCGTTTATTGGGCGCTACGAATGTCTATCATATGAGTCTGTACAGCACTATCATTATAAAATCGCTATTGTAATATAAAAAAAGTTTTTTTTCCCTCAGTCTAACCCAGTCTTCCCTTAGCCCAGCTTTCCTGATCTAATTTTCGGATCTAATTTTTACGCGTCAAATGACGCGTTTGACGTCATCTCGGGAGAACTTTGCTTGCCTGCTAGAAGGGCCGAGGACTACAAACCACTGGTTCCGCAAATTTGTGAGCCCACCAATAAGGAATGAGGGGGGGCGGGAGCTCGCGTACGAGATGTAAACACAATGTCTGCCATGTTTCTTCACCACTTAGCTAGAGCACAAATTTGCAAATTTGCAAACAGCCGAAGTGGATTTTGAAAATCTATTGTTGGATTCGGACATTCAGGGCTGTTAGTACGAGCCAGAATACAGCCAGGAAGAATTTACACAAATAGAGGAGGAGGCTGCTGCGGCTGCAGCTGAACAAGCCTTGCCTGTTGCCCAGGACGAGGAGCCGGAGCGCGCCGGTTTGCTCTGTTCGCCTAACACAGAGTCCCTGTGCTGCAGCGAATTTCAGAGATGCTAGTTTCTTCTAGAATAAATGGCTGAATCTGGCGAGGAAGGGGCCATGTGTGTAACCTCTCACCCAGGCTTCACGACTCATCTGAACAGTTGGGTATTGGATACATATTTCCAGACGCAGAAAGTGAACTGGAAACGCCAGCCAAAGCCCGCCGGGAGAAACAGACGTCTGAGCATAGAGTAAGTGTTTTTTACTAACACATTCCCACTAAAATAGTATATTTTTTACTAAAATAGTTTTGACTCCCGGGGAACGTGACAATGTAGTTATCCGAAAGTATCTTATTGGCAGAGCATAGGCTACGTTACGTTAGCTTGAAGTCTGTGTAATGCTGTATAGGCTACTCAAGGCATAATTTATCTTGCTTTGCTAATGTTGTTCTCTTTCTTTCTTAGACAGTATCGGCTTCCTGTGTTGTCCAGGCCATCAGAGCCAATTACCCAGCCCAAGATGGGCAGTACCGTGGCTACCAGGAGACAGTATATGCTCAAGATGAGCTGTGACTATTTTGACTCTAGCAAACGCACCCTACCCGTTTTATTTTTGAAAATAGTTCATATTTGTTCATGAATAAAACTTCAAATTCATGTCGGTTGTTGTGATTTGTTTACTAACCCAAGTACTGTTATACTAAAGTAGGCCTACTGTATAAGATAAACACTTATTTCAACTGGGGAGAAAAGGTTGAGTACAAATACTTGATATGCTGAGCTACTGTAATTAGCAAATGTTTTTATGCTGTACAGAAATATACAAATGATGCGTTTGAAAAAACGAGGGCAGAAGTCTAAACTAGTCATCGTATCACGGGGAACATGTTTACACAAAGTTTGCTCGCGCTACCACTTGGGCTAGGACCACGGGTCCTTATCCCTCCAAACGGAAACAGGCGGGCGGTGCAGCGAGCGCAATGCACTGTGTTAGTTGGAGGATTTCCTACTTTTGAGCCAGAGAGACACTTTCTGCCTTTTCTCACACTTTCTGCCGGCCCTGCTGCCCCCCATCGCCGGAATTACACTTTAACTCACTTGTGTCCGACTATGCGTGCTTTCGAGTTTGCGCAAACAACACCCGCCCAACCTTACCTCTGATTGGCTTACCATGAAATTTTACTCTACCTCAGCCAAACGTTATCAATTATACAACTTTCTCTTGCCTACTAACCAGAGAACAGTAAAGAGAGAATTTTAGTTTGTCTGATGAAAAAAACGCTTCAATTATAGTAATGTGCCACATTTTTTGGAAGTAATGGTAACAGCGTTATAATGACGGGAAGAGTAATCAATTCGATTACTCGTTACTGGAAAAAATAACGCCGTTAGTAACGCCGCTATTCCCATCACTGATGGCGCTACATACTGTTATGATCGAGGCATGAAAGTTTTTCCTGTGAACCCTCTCCAAGATATTATTAAATGTAAACACTAGGTGGAGAGTCTATCCTTTGTTTATGCTTTTTGGAGAGTTTGGACCAGAGTGATATGGTTTGGACTGTTGGATTCAGTCTCAGCGTTCAGATGTCTCATATAATGTCTACTTAACGTTGATAACATGACTTCAGGAAAAATACTTAACGCAAGTTGTCTTCTTTGCTTGTTTGGGGTTGGGATGGTTTCGTGTGAGGCTGAGGTCGTAATTACCCAGAATGACTTGTGTCCTGGGGCCCACGTCCTTCCTCCACTGCTCGATGCTGGCCTCAAACAGGTCCGTGGAGGCCTGGTGGGCCTTCAGGCACAAGGCTGAGGTGGTTTTCACCACCTGGCACACACACACACACACACACACACACACACACACACACACACACACAGACACACACACACACACACACACACACACACACACACACACACACACACACACACACACCATAAACCCTCTTCTGCTGGTGTTATCCACCAGCCGTTTCATTGTTCTGAGGCCTCACCCTGAACACCTGCTCCACCTCCTCCACAGTGTTGGTGATGATCAGGGTCTTCTGGCCGTGCTCTGGGCTGAGGTCCAGCCACCCCAGCAGCACTGAAGCCCGGTTGGTCTCCAGAGCCAGGAGGGTGCTCTGGAGACAGAACAGGGAGGACTGGTTACTATTAGAAGCCCCTCCCACTCTATCTTGGCCTCTCCCACTCTACAAGGTAAATTCTCCCAATACAAGTGGCTCGTCCCACTCTGACGTGGCTCCTCCCCCTGACCTGGTGGACTCCGGCGTACAGCGCCGCCTCCTGCGGCAGGGTGATGACCACACAGGGAGCCGACATGTGATTGGTCAGCAGGCCCTCCATGTGATCGCTCCAGCGCCGGGACACGGCGAGAACCTGACCACCCCCCGACGATACCTTCTGGAAGTGCTGCAGGATGGAGGACATCTAGCACACACACACACACACACACACACACACACACGAGCAAGAGGACCTCACTCTTATCTGCTCCTTAACGCCCTGTCTCCGAACTGTCTAACCCCTTCCTGCTCCGTAATGACAGGAGGACCTCCTAACTGTTCTAACCTGTTCTAACCAGTCTTAAGGAGGACCTCCTACCTGTTCTAACCTGTCTTCAGTAGGACCTCTAACCTGTTCTAACCAGTCATCAGGAGGCCTTCCTACCTGTTCTGGGGCGAGGGTGTACAGGAGGTCAGCCTGGTCCAGGATGAGGTGAGAGAGACGCAGGAACAGGAAGCAGTGACAGGAAATGAGGCGCAGCAGGCTGAAGGGGGTGGTCACCAGCAGGAGGCCTGGAGGCGGAGCCAGTGAGACGGACAGCTGCTCTTCAATAACTCTGGGTCCGGGTCAGTGTGTATGAAGTATGTTAACATGGGTACTGGCTAACCTCTACCGGCTCCTTAATGACCTGTCTCTGTACTGTCAAACCCCTACCTGCTCCTTAATGTCCTGTCTCTGGACTGTATAACCCCTACCTGCTCCGTAATGACCTGTCTCTGTATTGTCTCTGTACTGAATGAACTGTACTTGAACTTTCAATGGCCTGAGACAGTGAATCTCTGCAATCATTTATATCCGACAGACCCCCAAGGCTGGTCTACAAGCTGGGACTCCCGAAGCTGGTCTACAGGGGCTGGGACCCCCAAAGCTGGTCTTCAGTCTGGGACCCCCTAGGCTGGTGTACAGGCTGTGTCCCCCAAGGCTGGTCTACAGGCTGGGAACCCTAAGGCTGGTCTACAGGCTGGGACCCTCAAGGCTGGTCTTCAGGCTGTGTCCCCCAAGGCTGCTCTACAGGCTGGGACCCCTAAGGCTGCTCTACAGGCTGTGTCCCCCAAGGCTGCTCTACAGGCTGTGTCCCCCAAGGCTGCTCTACAGGCTGGGACCCTCAAGGCTGGTCTTCAGGCTGTGTCCCTCAAGGCTGCTCTACAGGCTGGGACCCCTAAGGCTGCTCTACAGGCTGTGTCCCCCAAGGCTGCTCTACAGGCTGGGACCCTCAAGGCTGGTGTACAGGCTGTGTCCCCCAAGGCTGCTCTACAGGCTGTGTCCCCCAAGGCTGGTCTACAGGCTGGGACCCTCAAGGCTGGTGTACAGGCTGTGTCCCCCAAGGCTGCTCTACAGGCTGGGACCCTGGACTAAAGAGGCTGGGTGGGCTGGTCTAGAGGGGCGTGGGTGCGGGGTGACCTTACAGTTCTTTGGGATCTTAACATTCTTGGCCTCGTCCTTGGCCACGCCCAGCAACACTGTGATTGGATGGAGGGTGTGACTGTCTTGGAGTTCATCCAATACCTCCGCCACAGTCTGGGCTTTCTCCCAGCCAGGACACAGAATCACTGCTATTGGCTAAACACACACACACACACACACACACACACACACACACACACAGGTTTGTGTATCGATGTGTCCATGGGTGTGTATATGTGTGTATTCATGTGAATGTGAGTGTGTGTGCTCACCCCAGAGTGTGTGCTGGGGGAGGGGGGCGACAGCAGCAGGTTGGTGAGGAGGGGGGGCAGGTAGCTGACGGGATAGTCCGCTTGGCGGGAAATGATGAGTGTGTCACAGCCCCTCGCCACAGCTGGCCAGCTGTAGCACTCACACACTGCTGGGCCGGGGTGCTGCAGCCTCACCAGCACCTACACACACACACACACACACACATCATATAGTACACACACACCCACATAATACAGTACACACACACACACTATACAGTACACACACACATCATGCAGTACACGCACACACAGACGGTGTGTGTGTGTGTGTGTGTGTGTGTGTGTGTGTGTGTGTGTGTGTGTGTGTGTGTGTGTGTGTGTGTGTGTGCGCGCGTGCGTGTGTGTGTGTGTGTTACCCTGTGGAGCAGGTGTGTGATGGGGGCGTCGGCCAGGCTGGAGCAGGGTTCAATGGGCATAGCAGAGTGCAGTAACACCCCCTCCCTGCAGGGGTCACTGAGGGCCTGCTGAGAGAAGAGGAGAGTCACACACACACACACACACACACACACATACACACACACACACACACACACACAAACACACACACAAATACACACACACCTTCTTGGGGTCCAGTTGAGGTTGTGCGTCGAGCCACTGGAGCAATCTGAAGACAACACAACGGTTTAGAACTCCATCCCAGCTCAGGTCCTGGTTCCCTGTGGGAACCCTCTGGTTCCACCCTCCCCCCTCACCTGGTACAAGCCCTGTCCTCCCCCCCGCTAGGTATGCTGGGAGTCTGGGCCGGTCCAAACATCGTTTCCCTAGCAACACAGACACACACGTTTCCATTTTATAGCAATGACAATTAACCAATAGTTAACCAATCTTGAGCCTGATGGGAGGAGCCTGCATCCTGGTCTGGTCCAATAGATTGTTGTGTTTCTCTTCTGGGTTTTCCACATGTGCAGGTGTATGACCGTACATTACATAAAGTGTAAGAGGTGTTATACAGGAGAGCCGAAGTGTTTCAGAGCCTTTATACAGGATGATTTTACCTGGCGAGTAGCGACGGATCCTCATCCTCATGGCTCCTACACAGAGAGGGAATTACATATTTATACAGGTTCTTGGGTCAGGTGGTTATATATACATATACACAGAAAACACACATATATACATGTGTGTTTTCTGGTACCTTTTTTGTCTTCCCCAGATGGCTGTGGTTGGAGAATTCTGAAGCTCCTCCCCTTTGACATCCTGAAGCCAATGAGCAGCCAGCTCCCCATTAAGAGTCTCCTGCCAAACAGGAAGCACGCCCCAATCAGACCTCATGCCAATCGGCACCAATCAGCCTCACACCAGTCAGAACCAATCAACCTAGCACCAATCAGCCCTCACACCAATCAGTCATTGTATTTCCTGATCTTGTTGGGTCAGTTTCCTAGTGAAGTACGAGGTCTAATGTTCGTGGTTTTGCACACAAAGTAATTGATGAATGGTTCGATTAATGAATCACCTTTACATCCATGAGATGACACCCATATTTTGCACCCAGATCTGGATTAGGGCTGGGGTTAGGTGGTTGTAGTGGTGGATTAGGGCTGGGGTTAGGTGGTTTGTCTACTGGATTAGGGCTGGGGTTAGGTGGTTTTACGGCTGGATTAGGGCTGGGGTTAGATGGTTTGGTTACTGGATTAGGGCTGGGGTTAGGCGGTTTTACTGCTGGATTAGGGCTGGGGTTAGATGGTTTGGTTACTGGATTAGGGCTGGGGTTAGGCGGTTTTACTGCTGGATTAGGGCTGGGGTTAGGTGGTTGTATTGGTGGATTAAGAGGGGCATTGGGCTGGTCCTCAACCGGACAGGCAGTGGACCTGAAGCCTGCGTCTGGGTTCAGGAATTTGAGGATCCTGCAGAGGAGAGGAAGGAGTTACATTATGCTAAGAGGTTGTCCATCTAGCCTACAGCACGCTATTGGTCAGGGCGTTGTGATGTCACCTGAACAGGCTGTGGTTATTGCTCAGAGCAGCCAGAAAAGAAGCGTCTGTATCTCCTTCAGTGCGAGCCCTACAACGAGATAGGTACAATACAGTTACTATAGTTACAGGTATAACATTATGATTACTTTATTTACAATATAGTTACAATCTCGTTATATTAACCATATATTGAGGAGCCTCACCTCTCACATCCAGCAGGACGTCCGGCTCCTCCCCCCACCCCCACCCCCGCTGACCCCTCCTCCTCCTGGGAGGACTGGGCTGCTGCCAGGCTCCTCTAGGAAACACCAGGGGTCACACCACAGGGGTCAGAGGGGTCACACCACAGGGGTCAGAGGAGTCACACCACAGGGGTCAGAGGGGTCACACCACAGGGGTCAGAGGGGTCACAGCACAGGGGTCAGAGGGGTCACACCACAGGGGTCAGAGGGGTCACACCACAGGGGTCAGAGGGGTCACACCACAGGGGTCAGAGGGGTCACATCACAGGGGTCAGAGGGGTCACACCACAGGGGTCAGAGGGGTCACATCACAGGGGTCAGAGGGGTCACACCACAGGGGTCAGAGGGGTCACATCACAGGGGTCAGAGGGGTCACACCACAGGGTTCAGAGGTCACAAAGTCCCATCACAAGCACTACCCTTATCCCCCACCAGTTACCTGTTGAAGGATGACATCATCACTGTTGGGAACTGATATCTGTACAGTGATGACGCCCTCTACTATACAGTGAGGACCTCTACTGCGGGAGATCTTACCTGCACGGCGGGGTCAGCGGTCCTCTTCTGAGCTCCAGCAGCAGCTCTCCTCCCCTGAAAGCCTGCAGGGACCAGACCAGAGCTTAGTGACCAGGGACCCAGAGGGTTAGGAGGACGTATGGTACCATCTTGTGGACAGACAGACGTCCATGGTACCATCTTGTGGACAGACAGACGTTCATGGTACCATCTAGGTGTGTTTGCGTGAGGGGGTATGGTTGGGGCGAGGGCTCACCGTGGGAGGTCCTGGGTGGGTTGAGGGGGTTGTAGTTGGGGTTAGGGGGGTGCTCACCGTGGGAGGTCCTGGGTGGGGTGGGGGCTGTGGGTGGGGTGCTCACCGTGGGTGGTCCTGGGCGAGGTGAAGGTGCAGTAGCCCCCGATAGAGCAGCCGTTGGAGGCCAGGAAGCGGTCTGTGTCTGAGAAGATGTCCCAGGCCAACATGGCGGGGGTCTGCCCCTCCCCCTCCGACCCCCCCAGCCCCTCGCCACAGTAGTAGCCGAAGCGCTTGGCCACCAGGTCGTCGTTCACACAGATCTGAGAACAGCAGGGGGCTTGTTAGTCCTTCAATATGATATGTGGGAATAGACGGGAACCAAAGGCTGCTTAAGCATGCTTGGTTAGAACAGGGAACACCAGAGCATCACAATACTGACGCAGCCCTCATTATAATATTCTACATTAGTAGAATATTATCATAAATTCCCAGTGATTATAGCATGTGCTCACCTTGACTCCCTGGATGGTCAGGTAGAGCTCAATGGAACTGGAGTCACCAACCTCCTCCATCAGCAGAGCCTCCACCTGGGTCGATGCTTTACACCACCACAAAAAACATCAACACCATCACAAACACCATCAACACCATCACAAACACCCTCACAACACCACCACAAACAGCATCAACACCATCACAAACAGCGTCACCAGAGTTAGGAGGTTAGGGTTAGGGTAAGGGTTAGTGTAATACTGGTTAGTGATGGCACCTTGCAGCAGGTTGTGGAGGTAGCGTGTAGCAGAGCTGTCCCAGGTGTTGGAAGGACTACATGAAACACAAGATGGAGGACAGAACCTCATGAATTCAGATTTACCTCCTTGGCTGCCTTACGCCTGCTTCTACTTCTGTCATCCACACACAACTTTGAAGTTGATTAGAATGTTTTGACTTCTTCATATTAGAGGAGTTTAACATCTCGAGATTAAGCGTTTTAACATCCTCAGATTAAAGTGGATTAACATCCTCAGATTAAGTGTTTTAACATCCTCAGATTAAAGTGGTTTAACATCCTCAGATAAAAGTGGTTTAACATCCTCAGATTAAAGTGGTTTAACATCCTCAGATTAAGTGGTTTAACATCCTCAGATTAAAGTGGTTTAACATCCTCAGATTAAGTGTTTTAACATCCTCAGATTAATGTGGTTTAACATCCTCAGATTAAGTGTTTTAACATCCTCAGATTAAAGTGGTTCAACATCCTCAGATTAAAGTGGTTTAACATCCTCGTGTTTTAACATCCTCAGATTAAATTTTTTAACATCCTCAGATTAAAGTGGTTTAACATCCTCAGATTAAAGGGGTTTAACATCTTGAAAAATACGCTAAAGGAGGAGGACGCTGACAGCAGGACCTACATGAGCAGGGCCTTCTCCTCACAGATGGAGAGCCTCAGGGTGGTGGGCCAGACCCCCGCCAGCCGGTACCGCTGTGCCTGGAACGGAACCTGCAGGAACTCCGGTTCCAAAAGGCAGATCCTGTTTCACAACACAGCGTCAGCCCCTGGTCGGGGCAGAACCGGGTCCCAACGCCACGCGTCTACTAGGAGATGTTGACTTACTGGTCCGACGTGACGACCACCCACTCCCCGTGGTCCACCAGGAAGCAGCGCACCTGCGTTGTCATGGAGACGGGGCCCTCGACTACCGACTCCACAGTGGCCCGACACCAGCACCGGACCATTGACCAGTACAGCACACACACCTGAACAAGAACCAGAACCTCAGTACAGCACACAAAACTGAACCAGAACCAGTACCTCATCATCAGTCAGAAACGATGGGTTAGTAACAGGTGGTTAGTAACAGGTGGAGGTTACTAACCACTTTTTAGTAACCTCCACTAACAGGTGGTTAGGGGTTAGTAACAGGTGGGGGTGAGGGGTTAGTAACAGAGGGGTTAGTAACAGTTGGGAGTTAGTAACAGGTGGGGTTAGTAACAGGTGGGGTTAGTAAAGCAGCGGTAGTAATCACACAACCGGACGGTGTAGAAAGTCCAGTCAGTTAAAAATAGTAATCCAGTTTTAAAATCCATGTTAAAATCGGCAGGATATAGAGCTAGTTATCTTAAAAAAATGTCGCAAACAGTGTCAAATGTGATGTGTTCCGGTCGGCTCAGTAATATTATTGATGTGTTCAAAAGCAACACAAAAAAAAAGAAATTTGAGGTTTTGGCGAAAACCTGTTTTCCCAGCAATATAAAATAGATAGTAAAGATGGAATTATGACATGTTTAACGTCCTATCTCGAACTATGATCATCTTATCAGCAATTAAAGCAATAATACAAGTTATATTTCAAGGAGTCTCGAAAATGGTATCAATATCAATAAAAATTAACGATCTCCTGTCATCTGAGAGAAATTAAGATGATTTAATTTATTTTTAACCGTTAGTATTTACCGGTTAAAGATCTTATCGGTTGACCGGTTAACCATGGACATCCCTTATATACTGTATATATATATAAATGTATATCATACATTGTATGTTTTTTTTGTGTTATCCCAGTTATGTTTTTTTATTTTTTTATCATTTAATATTACTTTTACTAGTTCCGGGACGTTGGAGCAATAACCTGGTGTTTTTACACTTCAGTCTGCAGTGTGAATTTGAAGTAATGTTCAGTTTTTGGAATAAAGATGCGGCAATTTCTTTTTGTTATCCGATTCATCGATTAATCAAAAAAGATTATTAAAATAATCTTTAGTTGCAGCCCTATTGGTAACAGGTGGGGTTAGTAACAGAGGGGTTAGTAACAGGTAGAGGTTAGTAACAGGTGGGGTTAGTAACAGAGGGGTTAGTAACAGGTGGGGTTAGTAACAGGTGGGGTTAGTAACAGAGGGGTTAGTAACAGAGGGGTTAGTAACAGGTGGGAGTTAGTAACAGGTGGGGTTAGTAACAGAGGGGTGAGTAACAGAGGGGTGAGTAACAGAGGGGTGAGTAACAGGTGGGAGTTAGTAACAGGTGGGGTTAGTAACAGAGGGGTGAGTAACAGAGGGGTTAGTAACAGGTGGAGGATAGTAACAGAGGGGTTAGTAACAGAGGGGTTAGTAACAGAGGGGTTAGTAACAGGTGGGGTTAGTAACAGGTGGGGTTAGTAACAGAGGGGTTAGTAACAGGTGGGGTTAGTAACAGGTGGGGCTAGTAACAGAGGGGTTAGTAACAGGTGGGGTTAGTAACAGGTGGAGGTTAGTAACAGAGGGGTTAGTAACAGGTGGGAGTTAGTAACAGGTGGGGTTAGTAACAGAGGGGTGAGTAACAGGTGGGGTTAGTAACAGGTGGGGTTAGTAACAGGTGGAGGTTAGTAACAGGTGGAGGTTACTAACCTCCACCTGTTACTAACCTGTCCTTCCAGGATGGAGGAGGGCTTCAGGGGGACGGTGTCACGGGTGACGTCATGGTAGTGGAGGTTCAGCCTCACTTGGAGGTCCTCATGCTGTCCCTCAGAGCGCACTCGCCCCCACAGGCACCACGGACTCTCCACCTCAAGGGGCAGGAAGTAAACCAACTTACTTGCATGAGTGTAGGAGGAGGGGCTTACCTCTTTGAACGCCAACGCTTCTTTCTCGGTGGTGTAGTGGTTTCAATGACATCACGAATAAAATGTGTTTTTCTAAAAACTAGACGTCGCCCGTTTGACTTGTGGCTTCTGCAGGAGCATATACCATCGATTCACAATATAACAGCTCGTGGTAAGTACATTACGACTTTTAATCAAAACCTCTATGGAGAAAATGTTTGGGATTTTTACTTCTGGAACCACGGTTTTGCGCTCTTTTGCAATGTGATGTCATGACGTAAAGCCTTTCCATGTAAATGATAGACAATGAAAAAAAAAAGACTAGACCTTTATTCACAAGAATAGGATGAAATTAAGAAATAAACTAAATAATTGATCAACTCTTAAAAAAAAGTCTCAAAGGAATACGTGGGAAGGTACCTTCTGGATGGAGATGTTTTGCATTCTGTCTGCTGGATGAGGAACCAGCAGGGACTGCAACACACACAGAACCATTTGAACCATTAGAACTACTAGAACAATTAGAACCAGCAGGGACTGCAACCCACACAGAACCATTAGAACCGGTGTTGCACCGAATTCTGCGACCCATCGAAAAGTGTGACCCCAGGGGGCGCTGTTTCACATTTTCTGCAACATGCACGCAGCACGAGTTTGAAGTAGACAGGCATGAAGTCGAAAAAACGGTGTGCATTATAACAATAACATTAATAAAAAATAAGATCTACCCTCACCTTGTTATTAAATGTGCTTAATAAATAGATTTGATTTGATTAGCATTTTACAGACCCATACAATGGCTGCAAGACACAAAGAACCACTATAATCACAACCACAAGCATTAGAACCATTATAACATCTAGAACAATATAACCACAACCATAGGCATTAAGTACATCTAGAACCATTAGAAACATCTAGAACCGTTAAAAACATCTAGAACCATTAGAAAAATTTAGAACCATTAGAAACATCTAGAACCATTAGAACCACAACCACAGTCATTCAGTACATCTAGAACCATTAGCAAAATCTACAACCATTAGAAACATCTAGACCATTATAAACCCAGCGTTCATCCTCTTCCTCCGAGGGCCCTGGCGGTACATCTCGACGTGGAGTCCATCTACATCTTCCACTAAACTCTGATCCCTGGTCAACTTTATCATGTGTTAAAATTAAAACCTGGGCAAAGTGCTGCAGGTAAAGATCTTTAGACCGTTATTCTGATCCCTGGTCAACTTTATTACGTATATTATCTATATTGTGTTATAATTCCTACCTGGACGAAGCAGTGGATCTTTATTGGTCAGATGAACGCTAACGGTCAGGCGTCGCTAGCTCAATTAATATAACCTCGTCTCACTTCAGACCTCAACCATCTCTAAACTAATACTTACCTATCTCTTAACTAATACCTTACTGAACCATCTCTTAACTAATACCTCACTGAACTATCTCTTAACTAATACTAAATAAACCGACCACAACAAAACATCGTCTAACCATCTCAATCCGAGGCCAGCAACACGTGGCAATCATAGCGCTCGGCGCGGGATTAGTCAGAATAAACTGTCAATCATAGCGCTTGGCGCAGGATTGTTCGGAAAAAAGTGTCAATCATAGCGCAGAGCTCAGGATAGGTCAGAGAACGGTGATAAAGATCGCGCCCCGTGCTGGAGGGGGGGGCCTGCGGTGTTAAAGGTAATCCACCACTGAACTTATTTTCCCAGTATTAGTGTGACGTTACCGCTACATAAAAGATAAGGCGTGTGTGTGTGTGTGTGTGTGTGTGTGTGTGTGTGTGTGTGTGTGTGTGCGTGTGTATGTATGTGTGTATATATATATATATATATATATATATATATATATATATATATATATATTGATAACAACGACAATCTTATAGTCTTGTATTTGATAAGAGGGGGGGGATTTGTTGAATTAATATTTTGTAGTTTAAAGCTCTTTAGGCTAATGTAATAGGCACTGAGGTAATCACGTATCTATATACTTTACACACTTTATATCGTACGTCTTTAAATTAGGCCTGTACATATATTTACTTACTCACTTTCTTTATTTACTACCATTTATGGTTGCTTTTTCTAAATACATCCTTTCATTCATTTCAGCAGACCATGATTGTTTAAGCATTCATCACATTGTATCAAGAACGACTGTCTGTGGTTCCTGTCTCCTCCACACGGGGCGCTGCGGGGCACTGCGAGGTTAAACTCCACTGGAACACCGAGGAAGAGATTTGGACATGCGAACAAACGAAAGGAACGCTTCAAGACGTGCCTAAGTAAAGTTGGCTATTATTAATCCCTGATGGATCCACAGATTAAGTTGACTATCCTGATGGAGTCCAGAGCGTTGTGTATCGCGGCCCCCCCGCTCGGACACATCATCGCACTGGAGAGATGGAGCGGCTCTGCTGTGGTGGAGAACCTACAGGGTAACTCCACCAACTCATGACTAACAGAGACCAGAGTCCTTCCGATACCAAACTCTCGTCCCCTTTCCCTACAGATTCTGGATTCATATGCAGATATATTTTAAGAGAGATCAGCGTCATAATACCTGATGCCTCAAACGGCTTATTGTGGTTCATTGGTTGTGGCCCCCAACACATTCTAAATGGTTCACAGTGGCTTGCCGTTGTAATTGAGTTTTAACTGTAGGAGTAGTAGTGTTACCTGAGTAGGTGGAGATGTGTCCTGTGTTACCTGAGCAGGTGGAAGTGTGTCCCGTGTTACCTGAGCAGGTGGAGGTGTGTCCCCAGGAGTTGGAGGTGTGTCCTAAGCGGGTGGAGTTGGTCGTGTGTTACCTGAGCAGGTGGAGGTCTGTTACCTTAGGAGGTGGAGATGTGTCCTGAGCAGGGGTGACAGATGCGTCCTGTGTGTTTCCTGGACAGGAGCAGGAGTGAAGGTGGTGTTTGAGAAGGAGATTGGAGTGGTGGATTTCTTGCTGCCCAACCGAAGCTGTGTCCTCTACGTCTCAGAGTGTGATATTATAGCGGGGAACGCCTACAAACGGAAACTAGTCCGCTTTAGACATGTAAGGATTTATTTTAAAAGCAACCATAAGTAACATGAATACGTTATTCAGAGTCCAGTATGTATTAATGAAATCGCTTACTGTTTGAAAGCTATCAGTAGCTATAGTCTTTTACTCCCGGTTGCTAACTATTTGAAGGCTTAGCGTAGTTCACTGTACTGGCTAACGGTAGCCCGCTGTAGGCAGGCTTACGGTAGCCTGCTGTAGGCAGGCTTACGGTAGCTCACTGTACTGGCTAACGGTAGCCCGCTGTAGGCAGGCTTACGGTAGCGCGCTGTGTGCAGGCTAACATTAGCTCGCTGCGTGCAGGCTAACGGTAGCTTGCTGCGTGCAGGTTAACAGCAGCAGTGTCCAGGAGGTGGTGGTGGTGGAGCGGAGCCGCCTCAGTGAGCAGTACTTCCCGTCCCTCCAGAGGTTCGTGGTGTTGGAGCTGGGCCTAACCCTGCTGCCGGTGTCCGACCAGAGGGAGGCCGCGCAGCTCCTCTCCCAGATGGTAGGCAGCCGCTGGAGCAGAGCATCAGGTGAAAGGAGCGTTTGGCGCCCTGATTTATACGTGCTCTCCTTCAGGTCCACAGCGCGGGGCGGGACAACCCGTTCAGGAGGAGGAGCGTATCCCGGCTGTACGAGCCCCAGCTCCTCCTCCTCCTCCAGCAGATCCCCGGTGTGGGAGGAGTCAAGGCCTCCTCTCTCCTCCACTCCTTCTCCAGCCTCCAGGAGCTGTGTGGCGCCGGCCTGTCCCAGCTGGAGGCCCTGGTGGGGCACGCTACGGCCCAGCAGATCCACACCTTCCTCCACGCAGACCTGGTCTGAGGGAGACTAGACCCCCCCACAGCACAGGGACCTTGTCTGAGGGAGACTAGACCCCCCCCCACAGCACAGGGACCTGGTCTGAGAGGGACTAGACCCCCCCCACAGCACAGGGACCTGGTCTGAGGGGGACTAGACCCCCCCACAGCACAGGGACCTGGTCTGAGGGGGACTAGACCCCCCCCCCACAGCACAGGGACCTGGTCTGAGAGGGACTAGACCCCCCCCACAGCACAGGGACCTGGTCTGAGGGGGACTAGACCCCCCCCACAGCACAGGGACCTGGTCTGAGGGGGACTAGACCCCCCCCCCCACAGCACAGGGACCTGGTCTGAGGGGGACTAGACCCCCCCCACAGCACAGGGACCTGGTCTGAGGAGTACCAGGAGGGGGAATAGACCCCCCCACAGCACAAGGCCCTGGTGTGGGGAAGTCCAGGAGGGGGACCAGCAGGATGACTAGACCCCCCCCCCCCCCCCCCCCCCCAGCGCAAGGTCCGGGTCTGAGGAGGACCAGGAGGGAGACTTGACCCTCCCACAACACAAGGCTCTGGTCTGGGGACCAGGAGGGGGACTCGACCCCCCCACAGCACAAGGCCCTGGTCTGGGGACCAGGAGGGGGACTCAACCCCCCCACAGCACAAGGCCCTGGTCTGGGGACCAGGAGGGGGACTCGACCCCCCCCCCCCCCCGCCCCCACAGCACAAGGCCCTGGTTTGGGGAGGAGGAGGAGGAAGAGGAGGAGGAGGAGGTCTGGTCCTAGAGGTGCATTATTTTGTGATTCTGGTTGATTTGACCATGAAGAGGATCCAGATGTTTCCAGAGGCCTCTCTATCAGTCACAACTATAAATGTTTGGTTGGTTTGTCTCAGACGTTTGGGATTTGAATTAAAGATTTATATTTGGGTGTACCTGCTTTTGTCTTGTCCAGCGTTTCAGTTCCAGTACTGGAAATGTGCTCCTGTCCTTTACTCTGAAAACAACTAGAAAACTCCAAGGAATTTTAATATAAAATAAAAAATGTACTACGCAAGTACAAGTTAATGTACTTATTTCTCATCATGACCTCATACCCAGACCTGAAGGTTGTGTATTACTACTGCTACTATTCAGTACTATCTCATGAGCGTAGTATTACTACACCTTCTACTCAGTACTACCTCGTACACTGAGGATTACTAAAGCTACTACCTCGTACACTGAGTACATATTAATACACGTTCAGTCAGATCTGCTGTGGAGGAGTGACTGATTCACTGGATCTCACTCTGGTGTCCAGACAGAGTCTGAAGGGAGGACGGTTTAAACTGATCTAGAACTAACTGGAAGATTAATGGACCGGTAGAGAGAGGTTAAGTTAACAGTCCTGCGGAGAGAGAGAGAGAGGTAGGGAGGTTAATTTAACAGTCCTGTGGAGAGAGAGAGGGTTGGATAAAAGGAGAATAGGGTTGGGGAGAGAGAGGATTGGGGGTGAGAGAGGAGGGGGTTGAGAGAGGTAGAGGGAGGATGGGGGGTGAGAGGTAGAGAGAGAAGGGGGGGGTGAGTGAGGTAGAGAGAGAAGGGGGTGAGAGAGAGGTAGAGAGAGAAGGGGGTGTGTAAGAGAGAGGAGGGGGTGAGAGAGAGGTAGAGAGAGAAGGGGGGGGAGAGGTAGAGAGAGAAGGGGGGGTTGAGAGAGGAGGGGGGGTGAGGGAGAGGTAGAGAGAGAAAGGGGGGGTGAGAGAGACGTAGAGAGAGAAGGGGGGGTGTGAGAGAGAGTTTTTAACTCACCAGATTAACGGCACGAGAGCGACCTCGTTAGCATTCTAC